>NW_024100766.1:0-120833 GCF_016161935.1 Mauremys reevesii | reverse complement strand
GGCTAGCTCTGATCTTATAATGTTTGTTGTTAAATGTGATAATTAACTTTTGGATGCTGCTCCTTACCTGATTTAAATACCATTTCATAAAAGAAGACATTTATGGCCAAATTCTACCCTCAGATATGCATGCACAGCTGCAAATGAGGAAAACAGGAAGTTTCATGTGCACATCCAGTCTTATTATTACTTAGAATGAAAGCTTGATCTCCTCCAAAAGCTGGACTCAAACTGACAACATTTAAAATGATAGTTAATGTTTTACCCGTACTTCACCCTGGGAAAGCGAACTTTCATTACATAAGAGACAAACGTGTATGAAATACCTGACAGGAATAATTTCATCTCCTCATCCATGTGAAGGTGGGTGTAGTGAGCAGAAACCCAACAACACTCCAGAAGCGGCATCTTTTCCCTCAAGGGCTACCACATTTGAGCGTTAGTCTCTGCAGGAAAAATTGCTGTCTGTACAAACCTGGATCTATGAAGGAAAAAGGGAGTTATGCATAAAATGCTATTTGTGTTCAAGAACACTGGAGCAAAACAGCCTATCAATAACGGACCCAGAATTCAGGTCTTCCAAGTCTTATCTCTGAAGAGGAAAAAAAAAAGTTAATAAGAAAGAATTATAGAAAGGGCTATGGAGCAGATCTGATGGAGCTATTTGTGGATGGAAGCCAATGGAGCTGTTTGATTCTGGGGTGATGCTCCACTCTTTCTGAATAGCTGCAGAAGCATTCTTTAGGGAATTTGGAGTCAGGCTGAGTCTTGGGAGAGCCACAGAAAAAGTTGCACTTGAGGCAAAAAGGAAGACAGAAGGCATGTATAAAGGATGTCAGAAAATCTGGGGTCAGGAGTAGTCACGGCATTTTGAAAGTGGTGGTAAGCTAGATTTACAAATATGACCAGGTGAGAGAGAGGAAAAGGGAGAGCTCTAGTAAATCAAGGAAGTCATCAACGAATGAACCCAGGACAGAAACAGAAAGGCTGAGTTGAGAAGGAAGCTAGGAGAAAGAGTAGTGTCCAAAAAGCTCCTTTGGCTCAAATTTGCTCAGGAGAGGGATGTTGAGAAACAGCTTCAAATTTAGTTGGTAGTAAGGCAGGCAAAATGAGGAACAGAAAGAGTGACCGAGGAAAAAGTCAAAGTGTAAAGAAGTTTGGACAAAGACAGACAGACATCACTATATTTGTTTTACTGTATGTGTGTGTGTGTATATATATGACATATATATATATATATATATATATATATATATATATAAGTAAGCATCAAAAGAAGTTTTAACTAAAATAGCATGTTAGTTTTACAGGGCAGATAAAACATGAGAACAGAACTGTGGGAAATTCCTGATATCTGCGATGGGGATGAGATGTCTTAAGTCTGTTCCAATTCTATTTAAAATGATTTCTGGAGACACACACACACACACAATAACTACCATTACGTATGCTTCATATCACCTGACAAACACTGACACCTGCAAATCTCACTTAAGTTAGCAGGAAGCCATAGTATAGCATCTCTCAGGATCAGGTCCAAAGTAATGGCTCTGTTTTGCAAACATATAGCTAGAAATTTTATTTATTTCTATTGTGACAAAGTTCCTCCTCTACCTTGGTGGGTCCTGCGCTTATTGGCAGATTTGCTCACTTCAGTGATCTTCCCCAGTGTCTGGGTCAACTTCTCCATGCGTGTGTCTGATCAGGAGTTGGGAGGTTTAGGGGAACCCGGGCCCACCCTCTACTCCAGGTTCCAGCCTAGGGCCCTGTGGATTGCAGCTGTCTATAGTGCCTCTTGTAACAGCTGCATAACAGCTACAACTCCCTGGGCTACTTCCCCATGGCCTCCTCCAAACACCTTCTTTATCCTCACCACAGGACCTTCCTCCTGGTGTCTGATAGCAGCTTGCTCTCCTTGGTCCTCCAACAGCACATCCTCTCAGCTCCTTGAGACTCTTGCTACCAGCTCCTCACCGCACACCACAAACTGAAGTAGGCTCCTTTTTAAACCCAGGTGCCCTGATTAGCCTGCCTTGATTGGCTGCAGGTGATCTAATCAGCCTATCTGCCTTAATTGGTTCTAGCAGGTTCCTGATTACACTAGTGCAGCCCCTGCTCTGGTCACTCAGAACAGAAAACTACTCCTCCAGTGACCAGTATATTTGCCTCATTGACCAGACTCCTGTACCCCACTGCTCTGGGTCTGTCACAATATGCACTGGATGATCTGTTGTTGCTCCATGCCTACTGTATACCCAGCCTTCCAAGGTACACATGCCATGCCCAACCGCAAGTTAGTAGACACAGCACAGGATTTACTTTGTGAAATTCTATGAGCTGCATTTTGCTGGAAGTTGGATTAGATGATCAAAATGGCCTCTCAGTCACTACCTTAGAAGGCATAACAAATATACAGAAGTAAAAATCTACATGCTGTTTTAAAAGGCCAATTTTCCAAAGCTAAAACAATTGTGAACAGAATTGAATAAGAGACAATATTTGAACATTAAAATTTGAATGCCAGTTAGGAATTGTGACTGCTTTATTAGATGCTCAGAAAAACCCACTCTTCTGCTACCATAAAAGAAGGTTTCTTTGGTTAAAAAAGTCTTGATTAAGAGGGGAGATAAAGTCAGCAGTAAAAACTAATATGCAGAAAACAAATTAAAAAGCGGGGAAGCGGATAGCAATGAATACAAACTAGGAGTTAGGAAATGCAAAAATGAGACCAAAGGTATCAGTGATTTTTTTTTCCAGCCAGTTAGGTTAAGGGCAATAAGAAATAATTCTTTAAATAGATCAAGAATAAATTAAAGCCTAGCACTATTACAGGTCTGACTAACACTCAAGGATGATAGAATTATGCATCATGATGCAGAAAAGGCAGAAGTATTCAATACATATTTCTCTTGTATATTTTGAAAGAAGCTGTTTAATATATTCCTATATTAAAGTGATAATTAAATATCTTTTATTCCATCAGAATCTAGGGACAATGTTAAATTTAATAATGGCTATTTAACTTCTTGTTTAGCCATTCTTAAAAAATGTTTTCAGATCAAGACATTATTAACTGGGTAATCAATCAAGCAGGACATAGTTTTATGTAAAAAAAAAACCAGTGAAATTTTATGATCTGTTATTTCTCGGGCTGTCAAGCAATTAAAAAAAATATTGTGATTTATCGCATGATTACTCACGCTGTTAAACAATGATAGAAAACCATTTATTTAAATATTTTTGCATGTTTTCTACATTTTCAAATATTTTTATTTCAATCACAATAGAGTTATGAAGTGTAGACTGCTCCCTTTATATTTATTTTTTATTACAAATATTTGCACTGTAAAAAAACAAAAGAAATAGTGTTTTTCAATTCACATAATACAAATACTGAAGTGCAATCTCTTTAACATGAAAGTTGAACTTACTAATATAGAATTATGTGCAAAAAATAACTTCATTCAAAAATAAAACAATATAAAACCTTAGAGCCTAGAAAGTCCACTCAGTTCTACTTCTTGTACAGCCAATCACTCGGACAAACAAGTTTGTTTACATTGCAGGAGATAATGCTGCCCAATTCTTGTTTACAATGTCAACTGAAAGTGAGAACAAGTGTTGATATGGCACTGTTATAGCCAGCATCACTAAAGATGCTAAAGATTCCTATGTCCCTTCATGCTTCAACCACCATTCTAGGAAATACATCCATGCTGATGATGGGTTCTTCTAGATAATGATCCAAAGCAGTGTGGACTGATACATATTCATTTTTATAGGCGTGCACAGCACATTTCATTAGGGTGTGCACCCAGGAGCCCCGCCTAGCCCCACCCCACCTGCCTAAGCCCTGTCCCACCCACATCCACTCCTCCTACTTCCCACCCCTGACAGCCCCCGAACCCTCAAACCCCACTCCTTGTCCCCTGACTACCCCTTCTGGGACCCCTGCCCCTAACTGCCCCCAGGACCCCACCCCTATCTAAGCCTCCCTGCTCCTTGTCCCCTGACTGCCCCTAGGACCCTACCGCCTACCTGTCCCCTGACTGCCCGACCCTTATCCACACTCCTGCCCCAGACAGACCCCTGGGACTTCCATGCCTATCCAACTGCCCCCACCCCTGACAGGACCCCAGAACTCCCAACTCATCCACCCCCACAGCTCCTTGTCCCTGACCACCACTCCAGAGACCCCCACACCTAACTGCCGCCAGACCCTCCTTACTCCCTGTCCCCTGATTGCCTGACCCATATCCACCCCTGCCCTCGACAGACCCCGGACTCCCATGCCCAATCCAACCCCCTCCAGAGACCCTCCGCCCCAACCACCCCCAGGATCCATCCCTATCAACCCACCCTGCTGTCTGTCCCTGACTGCTCCACCCCTTATCCAACGCCCGGTCCCAGATCCCTTACCATGAGGCTCCTAGCAGCATGTTTTGCTTCGCACAGAGCCAGACACACTGCCCTGCGGGAGCATGCAGCCCCGCCCCTCAGAGCGGCATGGCTCCAGATGAGCAGGGAGTGTGTCTGCCTCCCCACGGAGCCAAACACTGCCCCATGGGAATGCACAGCCCCGGCCCCCAGAGCACTGTGTGCGTGGCAGCATGGCTCCAGGGAGGGAGGAAAGGTGGGGAGGGCCGGCGACTTGCTATGCTCAGCCGGGCGCTCCGGCCCCGCACAGACCCCACGGCTTGCCACGCCAGGAGAGTGGGGCCATTTTCCCATCCTGCATTAGGGTGTGCCTGGGCACACCCAGCACACCGATGCACACGCCTATGTTCATTTTCATCATCTGAGTCAGATGCCACCAGCAGAAGGTTGATTTTCCTTTTTGATGGTTCAGGTACTGTAGTTTCCGCATCAGAGTGTTACGCTTTTAAGACTTCTGAAAGCATGTTCCACACTTAGTCCCTCTCAAATTTTGGAAGGTACTTCAGATTCTTAAACCTTGGGTCAAGTGCTGTAGCTATCTTTAGAAATATCACATTGGTACCGTCTTTGCATTTTGTCAAATCTGCAGTGAAAGTGTTCTTAAAATGAACAACATGTGCTGGGTCATCATCTGAGATTGTTATAACATGAAATAAGTGGCAGAATGCAGGTAAAACAGCAGGAAACATATAATGCTCCCCCAAGGAGTTCAGTCATAAATTTAATGCATTATTTGCATTATTTTTAACAAGCATAGTCAGCATGGAAACATGTCCTCTGGAATGGTGGCTGAAGCATGCAGAGGCATACGAATGTTTAGCATATCTGGCACGTAATGCCAGCTACAAAAGTGCCATCAGAACACCTGTTCTCACTTTCAGGTGATGTAAATAAGAAGCGGGCAACATTATTTCCTGTAAATGTAAACTAACTTGTTTGTTGAGTGATTGGCTGAACAAGAAGTAGGACTAAGTGGACTTGTAGGCTCTAAAGTTGTCGTTACTTTTTTGGATTGCAGTTACGTAACAAAAATATCTACATTTGTAAATTGTACTTTCACAATAAAGAGATTTCACTACAGTACCTGTATGAGGTAAATTGAAAAATACTATTTCTTTTGTCATTTTTACAATGCAAATATTTGTAATAAAAAATAATATTATAAAGTGAGCATTGTACACTTTGTAGTCTGTGTTGTAATTAAATCAAAATATCTGAAAATGTAGGAAATCATCCAAAAATATTTAATACATTTCAATTGGTATTTTATTGTTTAACAGTGTGGTTAAAACTGCGATTAATCACAATTAAAATTTTAAATCACAATTAATTTTTGAGTTAATTGCGTTAGTTAACTGCGATTAATCGACAGCCCTAGTTATTTCATCTGTTTCTCTATTGCTTCAATTTTGCCTGGCCAAATTTTTGATATAGCTGAAGTGTATCAGAAACACATACTTTAATGGAAACCCTACTAAAAATGATACAGCTAGATTAATGACTTTTAAATTTGAGAATGCTTATCTGAATGTGAAATTGCCAAATTTCATCTAAATCTGAAATGTATTCAGCCTTTCTTTGATGATAACTTCAAATCATAGCTTAAACTATTTATATGAAATAATTAAGATAGACACAAAAATCTAAGTTGCAAGGAAACTTTTTTTTTTCCAAATCTTCCTTAGACCAGAGTTTTAAAACAGGAGGCTTGATGCTTGAGCACATTTGCCCACCTGCATTAGCACATGTAAACAACATGATTGTGTGGGCAAATGGCAACCAGCACAGGCAATCACGCGGTTTCTCAGTACACATATGTATAATACCGTTGCATAATCATGCTTCTGCTTTTTTTTCCCTCCAAAATTTGCTCTTTACATTCATCCAAGCCTCATTTGTCTGACTTCCCTCACCCTCTGACCACCTATTTCCTAGCAGGACTGCTTTTTTTTTTAATCTTCAGTAGTTTCTAAATTTGCAGTGTGGTGCCTTAGACTCAGCCCAGCTGCCTCTCTCTCTCTCTCTGTCACCTAGCTGCTTCAACTTATTAATGCACAAATTGCCTGGCACAAGAAGGAGGTACTGTGCTGTATGGTAACAAATACCATTTCAATATACTGTCCCATTAAGACCTTACAAGTGCAAGGCCAGACCTCTATCTGAACTTT
Organism: Mauremys reevesii; assembly: GCF_016161935.1. Lineage (NCBI taxonomy): Eukaryota > Metazoa > Chordata > Testudines > Geoemydidae > Mauremys > Mauremys reevesii. Next base: position 114,228 of record NW_024100766.1, on the reverse strand, counting down.
TCTTTCCTGCTTAGACACAGAAATGCTAGTTGAAAAGGCAGCATTATCTTCACATCCGTATTTCATTTGGAAGTCCACTTCAAAAGCAGATACAAATTATAAATGAGTCATTCTTGAAACATCAGCAGAATTGAATGAAAGCTCTACCTGAGTGAGGAGTGCAGGGCACGGTCAGAGACTGTAGCAGAATGGTACATAAAGATCTTAATAGAAAATCAGTTACAAAAAGGAAGGATGAGGAAATCACCTACAATTTTCTGAAAAGCAAAGGGAAGAATAGGATCTTTGGTCTCAGATCCCTGAAATCTACTTAGAAATGGTAGGAACTCCTGCACAAAGTGGGGCAAGATCCTGTAAGGTGCTGAGGACCTCCTGGAAGTTGATGACTGTGCTCTCATCTCCCATATAAATCATTAAGAGTTGAATGTGTTCAATGTTTCCCCAAAGGTGATCAGCACTTCACAGAATCAGGACCTTAGCCCTTCCTTATGCCAGCGGTATAAAGGCTATAATAAATTTTAGGATAAGAGGGATACATTTTGTTAATTGCTGAGCAAATCGGACATTTTGAGTATTGAATGCTAGTCCCACCATCAATATTTGGAAACAGGATTTGATCTGCTATCTCAGGGTAGCAAAGAGTCCTGTGGCACCTTATAGATTAACAGACGTATTGGAGCATGAGCTTTTGTGGGTGAATATCCACTTCGTCGGATGCCTGTATCTCAGGGTATCAAACCTGACATATAATCCCAAAAAACAACTGCCAAAACTCACATATGCTGGTTAACTGGAATGTCAACTTTAACCTAAAAGAATGCAACTACAGGCTTCTGAAAATAACACTCATCAGGGTGTTATACAAACTTTTTCTGTGCCATGAAAAGAAGAACAGCTTTCAGCACACACTGATTACTTCACAGTTAGCATATTTATTACTGATACTTTTTGGGTTTTATGTTTGATTGGGCAGATCCTCAGCTGATATAAAAGGTCCAATGAAGTCAGAGGAACTACGTCAATTTCACCAGCTGAGATTATGGTCCAATGTGATTTTATTAGTGATATTTAGTGAAAAAAAATTGATTATGAAAGTTTACTGGATGATATTTTTCCTTAGCCAGAAGGAGGTAAAATAGCAATACAAATATTACAAATTCATTTCCTGTATTTTTGCCCAAACTGTATGCAATTTGTCACTTGTACTTGCCATATTCACACTCTATACATGAAGGGAGAAGAAAAAAGGTAAGAAGAAGAAAAAAATGAAAAAGAAAAAGAAACAGAAACTAAATACTGTAATAACACTCAAGTATGCCTAAAGGAGAAGGGAAGTGGTCAAAAAATAATTCACCCTGCCCCTTCAGCATCCTTCACAGACATTGTACACAAGGATCATGAGAGCCTAGTACAGACAACCCATAGCCCCGTTCTGCCCCAACCAGTTAGTAGAGCTGGGATAGCATTAAAAGGGGGTCATTCAGGCCCATGCTGTCCCAGTGCACGTGAAGGTCTATGCTCCACTGGAGCATCTGCATGCTCACCCAGTTCAGAGGGAGTGCACAGTGAACCCTGGCAAATATTATGGCAGGGAGCAATTAGGCATGATCTATCAGTGAATCTGGAGGCCCTAGGTTTAAACACCAACAGCTTGATTCTGTCCTTACATAAGAATGGCCATACAGGCCAATGGTCCATCTTGCCCTGTATCCTGTCTTTGACAGAGGTCAATGCCAAATGCTTCAGAGGGAATAAACAGAACAGGGCAATTATTGAGTGATCCATCCTGTCATTCTCTCCCAGCTTCTGGCAATTGGAGGTTTAGGTATACCCAAAGGAGAGGGTAGCATCTTGGCTAATAGCATTGATAGACCTATCATCCATGGACTTATCCAGTTCTTTTTTGAACCCAGTTACACTTTTGGCCTTCACAACATCCCTTCACAATGAGTTCCACAGGTTGACTGTGTGTTGTGTGAACAAGTACTTCCTTTGGTTTGTTTTAAACCTGCTGCCAATTCATTTCATTGGGTGACCCTTGGTTCTTGTGTTATGTGAAGGGATAAATAACACTTCCTTATTCACTTCCCCAGATTGTTCATGATTTTATAGACCTTGATCATATCCCCCCCGGTCTCTCCATTCCAAGCTGAAAAGTCCCAGTCATCTTTAATCTTTCCTCAAATGGAAGCTGTTCCAAAACCTTAATCATTTTTGTTGCTCTTCTCAGTACATTTTCCAATTCTAATATATCTTTTTTGAGCTGGGGCAACTAGAATTGCACACAATATTCAATTTGTACTCAGACCATGGATTTATATAAAGGCATAATGATATTTACTGTCATGCTATCTATCAATTTCCTAACAGTTCCTAACTTTTTGTTAACTTTTTTGACTGACACTGCACATTGAGCAAGTGTTTTCAGAGAACTATCTACAATGTCTCCGAGATCTCTTTCTTGAGTGGTAACGGCTAATTTAGACCCCCATCATTTTGAATGTATAGCTTGGATTATGTATTCAAATGTACATTATTTTGCATTTATCAACATTGAATTTCATCTGCCATTTTGTTGCCCAGTCACTCAGTTTTGTGAGATCCCATTATAACTCCTCACAGTCTGCTTTGGACTTAGTTATTCTGAGTAATTTTGTATCATCTGTAAATTTTGCCATCTCACTGTTGACCCCATTTTCCGTATCTTTTATGAATGTGTTGAATATAACTGGTCCTAGTACAGATCCCTGGGGGACACCATTTACCTCTCTCCATTCTGAAAACTGACCATTTATTCCTATCTTTTGTTTCCTGTCTTTTAACCAGTTACTGATCCATAAGAGGACCTTCCCTCTTATCCCATGACTGCTTACTTTGCTTAAGAGCCTTTGGTGAGGGACCTTGTCAAAGGCTTTCTGAAAAGTCCAAGTACATGATATCCACTGGATCATCCTTGTCCACATGCTTGTTGACCTCCTCAAAGAATTCTGCTAGATTCGTGAGGCATGATTTCCCTTTAGAAAAGCCCTGTGGACTCTCCCCCAACATATTCCGTTCATCTATGTGCCTGATAATTCTATTCTTTAATATAGTTTTAACCAATTTGCCTAGTACTGAAGATAGGCTTACTGACATGTACTTGCCAGGATCACCTCTGGAGCCTTTTTTAAAAAATTGCATCATATAGCTACCCTTCAGTCAGCTGGTACAGAAGCTGATTTAAGTGATAAGTTACATACCACAGCTAGTAGTTTTGGAATTTCATATTGCAGTTCCTTCAGAACTCTCGGGTGAAAACCATCTGGTCCTGCTGACTTATTACTGTTTAATTTATCAATTTCTTCTAAAATCCCTACTGACACCTCAGACTGGGACAGTTCCTTAGATATGTCACCTAAAAAGAATGGGTCACGTATGGGAATCTCCCTCACATCCTCTACATTGGAGCTGGATACAAAGAATTAATTTAGGAAGTACTTTTATCCCCATTTCACAGATGAGGACCTGAGACCCAGAGAGATTAAGTGATTTACCCAAAGCCAAACAGGAAGTCTGTGGCAGGGAATTAAACTCTGGTCTCCCCACTCTCAGGCTAGTGCCCCTCATCATAATTTATTGTTATTATTCATTATTATTTACTGATTAATCCTTTAATCAAACCAGGGGTACATTTTATGTCTGCATCATATCTTATAAATAAGGGTTGTGATGCATTTAATCTCATATCAAATGGCATTCAGCCAAGAATAATTCAATTTCTGTTTAATATCCCACCCTGTGAGCCTCCAAAAGAAGGAATAACAAAGGAAGTTGCAGGGAATTTGGCTCATTCAGCCTTACAGAAATGGAGAGTGCCAGGCAGGAGATAGAGACTGTCACTACTGCATTTGAGCTATGCTGTACATTACTATGAAAATGGGGACTGGTTCCATACAATGACCTATTTTGCTGGCCTGAAATACACAGTCTCTTATTGTACTCAATTACTTTTGCACTACAGTCCATTAGTAAGAGTTGTTCAGCTGAAAGAAAACTATCATATCATATATATGAATTTTGCTGAACATATTTTTGCTAATACTGTATATCAGGCCAGTATAATGTTATTTTATTATTGCAGCAGTTTTTCTATTGCAAACTGCAGAACAAATTCCTTTAATATGACATTAATGTCTATAAGTGCTCATAGTCACATTTCTAAATTTGATTAGAGGAGATAAAGATTCATACTTACTAAAAACCAATTTTGCTGTCTCCTGTCACAGAGACAAGGACAAACCAATTCCCTGACCTGATCTTACCATCACGCCTAGAGGCTGCATAGTTAATCCTACCGAAGAAGCAAAGGTTATGTGTGAAGAACAATAGAAATCTGTCATTAAAATGATACTGATCTGTCAATATACAGAATGCATTAAAGTGTATAACCACAATGTAGTAATGTGTTTGGGATTTTGCTTCCCCACCCCGAAGGAAATTCAGGCCAGACTTAGCAGAGCTATAGGATGTCATATGAGCCTATGTGGATAAGCAATAAAGAGGTAAAAAGATCATAACATTTGTACTGACACCCATCAAGGCATTCTTCTTGCGACAATATTTGCAAAATACATTTACAGTTTGCAAAGAGGCAGTCAACTAATGGTTGGAATATGGGACTAGAAGTCAGCTTTGTGGCTGCCTTGCTGTGTGACCTTGAACCTTCAGTTTTCCTGACTTGTGATAGGAATAAAAATATTTACAAGCCTTTGAAATAATGAACATTTTATTATTGGGGCTATTACTTTTAGCTATTTAGGTGGAGGGATTTTTTTTAATTAAATGTACCAGAATTTTGTCAAGAAAACAGTTGTTTTGGAAAAGCTTCTTCCACTGCGGTTTAATTGTCAGTGGCAAAATGTTACAGAATGAGGAACTGTAATACACCTAAATTAGCCCATAACCTTAATCAATTATGAATCCACACAGTCAAGAAAATATGAATGTAACCCTACATATTTCCTTTAACCCCACTCAATATTGCTCTGTTTATACATTCAGGGATTGCATTAGCTCTTCTGGCCCCAGGGACACACTGGAAGTTCATGATTACCATTACCCCCAAGTCTTTTTCATAGTCACTGCTTCCCAGGAGTCCCCTCATCCTGTAAGCATAGCCTGCATTCTTTGTTCCTAAATGTATGACTCTACATTTGGCCATATTGAAATATGAATTGTTTGCTCACACCCACCTTACCGAACAATCCAGATCGCTCTGTACTAGTGACCTATCCTCTCCATTCTGTACCACTTCCCCAGTCTTTGGGTCATCCGGAAGCGTTATCAGTAATGATTTTACGTTTTCTTCCATTAATAAAAAATGTTAAATAGCACAGGGCCAAAAAGCCATCCCTGCTGGACTCCACTAGAAACACATCTGCTCAGTGATGATTCCCCATTTACAATTACATTTTGAGACCTATCAGCTAGCCAGTTCTTAATCCATTTAATGTGTGCCATATTGATTTTGTATTGTTCTAGTTTCTTAATCCAAATCTCATGTGGTACCAAATCAAATGGTTTACAGAAGACTAAGTATATTACATCAACACTATTCCCTTGATCAAGCAAAGAAATCACATAAAAAAGATAAAGTTAGTTTGACAAGTTCTGTCTTCTATAAATCCATGTTGATTGGCATTAATAAAATTACCTCCCTTTAATTCTTGATTGACCCTTGTATAAACTGTTCCTTATTTTTCCCAAGATCCATGTCAGGCTGATGGGTCTATAATTACCTACCTAATCCTCTATCTTTTTAAAATACTGACACAACATTAAGAACGAGGAGTACTTATGGCACCTTAGAGACTAACAAATGTATTTGGGCATAAGCTTTCATGGGCTAAAGCCCACTTCATCAAATGCATGCAGTGAAAAATACAGTAGGAGGATATATATACACAGAGAACATGAAAAAATGGGTGTTGCCATACCAACTCTAAGGAGACTAATCAATTAAGGTGGGCTATTATCAGCAGGAGAAAAAAAACACATTTGTAGTGATAATCAGGATGGCCCATTTCAAACAGTTAATAAGAAGGTGTGAATAATAGTAGGGGAAAATTAGCATGGGGAAATAGTTTTTACTTTGTGTAATGACCCATCCACTCCCAGTCTTTATTCAAGCCTAATTAAATGGTGTCCAGTTTGCAAATTAATTCTACTTCTGCAGTTTCTCGTTGGAATCTGTTTTTGAAGCTTTTTTGTTGCAGAATTGCAACTTTAAAAAACTTCAAAAACAGACTTTTTCCCCTACTGTTATTCACGCCTTCTTGTCAGCTGTTTGAAATGGGGCATCCTGATTATCTCCTGCTGATAATAGCCCACCTTAATTGATTAGTCTCCTTAGAGTTGGTATGGCAACACCCATCTTTTCATGTTCTCTGTGTAATAGTAAAGTTATATCTCCTACTGTATTTTCCACTGCATGCATCTGATGAAGTGAGCTTTAGCCCATGAAAGCTTATGCCCAAATAAATTTGTTAGTCTCTAAGGTGCCACAAGTACTCCTGTTCTTTTTGCTGATACAGACTAACACGGCTACCACTCTGACACCTGACACAACATTAGCTTTCTTCCAGTTTTCTGGAACTTCCCCAGTGTTCAGTGATTTATTGAAAATCATTAACAACAGTCCAGAGAGCTCCTTGGCCATCTCTTAATATTGACAGATGCATGTTTTATCTGGACTTACTGATTTTAAAAAGTCTAACTTTTTAACATCCTCCTGAGTTACTGTTGGAATGGAAAGTAAATTTGATCACCATCATATGATATAAATGCATTATCTGTCTTTTTTCCCAAACACAGAACAGAAATATTTGTTGAACACTTTTGCCTTCTCTGCATTAATATTGACAATTGTACCATTTTTATGTAGTGATGGAAAAGTACTGTTAGGATCCCTTTTGTTCCTAATATACTTGAAACAATCATTGTCCTTAACTCTGCTGGCCACTGGTTTTGTCTTATGCTTCTCTTATCATTTTTCTGCAATTCCTAGCATCTAATTTATATTAATCACCATAAAATGTCCCTTTTTTGTATTCAATATATATCAAATACACACACACACACACACACACACACAGTTTCTACTTTCCGTCTCAGCCACACTTGTTTTCTAACCAATGTAATCTCTCTCAATTTTGGCTTTTTGAGCATCTTGTAAAATATATTTAAACTGTTCCCAGTTATCATTTGCATTTTTCTATTTAATTCTTTCATCCAGATGATTTGGCTCACAATTGTTTTCTGTTGCGCCTTCCGTAGCTATAGCTGTGTCCACTATGACATTGCCCCTCCAATCCCTGGTCATGCCCCTTACAACAAGACTTGTGTAGGGAGCCTTCTAAAACTGCCTATGGCTGTCTTACTCAATTCCTGCACAGGGAGAATTCGCTTCGACCTGGACCCTGGGTTTTAATGGCACTGCAAAATAAAGAGTCCATAACAGGAGGGGGAGGACATCCTCAGGAACCCTTACACACAGTTCCCTCTTCTAAACATCTAGTAATCCTGCCTAATTCTGGACAATTGTTGGACAGCTACTTGCCCACATTACATGATGCAGGTAAACACTGTGCACTGCAACACTGACACAACCTAGTCCCAAATCTGGCACAAGTGCCTATGAGTCTTGAACAGCTAAAGTAGCAGCTCCTATACCACTCCTCCTCCCTCCACCTTCAGTGGATATATGAAAACCAAAGGTGCATGGGCTTCTTTATACCCAGAAGATCCCAGCTGCACAACACACAGCAGGTCCAGGATTGGAGAAGGGTGAAGTTGAGCTTTATGCAACCTTTCACACCTCTTTACATGCCTCACCTGTGCACTTCTCAGAATCTAACCCAGTATTTCTAATTTTTCAGCTCTCCTATGACAGAATAATTTTTTTTTATTTTTTAGCACCCAACACTTTTCATTATTAAATCTGTAGTGCCATTATGTGGTGTAAAATAGCTTTGCCATTGGAAAGTAAAGGCATATTGTCCGAAATTGATTTAAAGTGAAAAGAACCAGTTCACTCTTGTCTCTATCCCCAGATTTGTAAACTAATCTATTCCCCACCTACTGACAATCTTCAATCTAGTTAGATCATCCTCAATCTAGTTAGATCTCATGAAGTTCATCCTGTACAATGGGTCTTCAAATAACAAATTGTATTTCAAATACATTCAGAGGCAAATTACATGATACTATTATTGCCCTTCTTCTGACCTAAGTCTGTGCATCAAATACCTTAAACACAAAAATCAATCCTATCCAAACTGATCACAGGAAACTGAATTTATTTAATAAAGAAGAAAAACCTAATCTGGCAACAAGCCAAGGAGTTTTGAGCAGACAAGGAAAAGTCAGAAGTTTCTTGGTAGCTATTTGTTATTGCATTTACAGCTCTGTTACTCCTGATATTTTACTTATACCAGTTCTATGCAAAAAGTGACACATTGACTAGGTATATATGCTTATATCTGTATTTATTTCCCCATCCATCTGCATATATGCTATAAACAGTATGGTATGTTGCATGTTTTGTAGCCAATAGATTGGCCTATTCAGAACAGTATCCCATTATATTCTCTAAGTATCACACACTAATTTTCTACCTATAAAATTTTATACCGTGTCTGGAAAAATATCAATTTATGAGTGCACGGCTATTTACAGCCAGGACTGAAATTCAGGACACTGTTTTGTTAAAGCTTAGCGTAAAGCTAGCTTTGAAATACAAAACCTTTATATAATTAATGGGTATGTCACATAAAAGATACTTTCATACTGGAAAAAAAGGAAACTACATCATGCTAATAATATGGATTTATTGTTCTGTGTTATGCTTCCATAAATTTCCGTCCCACTATGGCTAAATAGCAAGAGAGCCTGTCTCCCCCTGGGATAACAGACAGCCTTTCCTACATGATCCTTCAGTGAAGTCAAAATCCTGATTTATTTTTTTATAATTTAAGTATTTAGTCAAATTTTCTACAAGCAACGCTAAAAAAAACCCAACATACCAGAACCCTGATGAGGATTCTGTACCCTGCACTCAGATGAGAAACTCCACTGGTCTTGGCTTACTCATATGAGTAAAAATTGCTTATTGAGTATGTGAGTTGAAGGATTAGGTTCCAAAATAAGGCACATAAGTAAAGCAGCTACTGTCAGACACCTGTTAAGGTTGAAAACAGTATCTATGATAATTATAATCCTATTTTCACACACACTTAAACCTTTCTGAAACAATCAGCTTTTGAGTTGAAATTATCCCTGTTTGGCCTCTTCCATAAAGGTGAATTTTCCTAGAAAATTTGAGCAAAATCATGACTTATGAGGAGAACATAGGTATTTTTGAAATCTAATACCTCCCCCTAACCAGCTCACCCATATGGCCTAGAAAAATGAGCAACAACTCCAGAATTCTATTCCCACTTTTCCTACTTATTGTCCTTAATAAAACACTGCTCACTTGTCTAGCACGTTAAAAACACACGTTGAGCTTCACAAAACGTGTGTGAGTTACTGAATTATCACTCCGCACCTTGCAACTTCGCCGCTCTTTATTCAAGAAGCTTCTCTTCAACAGTTATCGGCATTCTTGAGCATTCAAATATGTGCAAACCTGTCCTTTCAAGTTCTTATACTGCATTGTTCACCATGGTATACATTGCCTATATACTTATCATTGTGTGCTATACAGTAAATTGTACACAGAGTGTTATTGAGAAGAATTCCTCTTCACTCTGTGTATTATATTTCCTGCTTAAGGTATAACCAAATGTGAATAAAATGTTTAGGGTCAATAATTTTATTTTTAGTATTTGTTTCATTGGGTCTTGCTGCTTTTATTTTTTCTCCCTGAACTAAAATCACAGCTGTCCATTGAACATTTTATTTTATTACTCTACGTAATTCCACAATACTTGTAATATTTTTGTATACTTAGTAAAGAGTGCCATGACTGACAAATTACAGTACAAATGATATGACTGCAAACACAGAGTTTAAAAATTATGTGCTAGTGTCACAAATCCACAGGATCAGTGACAGGCCTTAGTTTTGGAACAGTCTCCAGGAGGAACTTTTTCAGTGTACTAGACTGCCAAGGGGTCTCTCTCTTCCCCCAGGGTAAGCAACATGGCCTCGCCACCTTCTGCTTCACACCTTGCCCAGCGAGTCCAAATGAGACAGGCTCCTGGTAGAGACTTGTACACTCATCAGGGATTAATGCACCTCACCAAGCCTTTTCAATGACACTCAAATAGCATTGTCAAAATTGTAGGATTTATTAGTCAATTGGAACACAACATAGGAAGTCCTAAGGTTAGCATAGAGAACTGGTTAGTCCATTCTGGTTAGTCCAGAGCCCTGCCAGGCTGTAGTGAACTCCCATGTTCAGGATGTCTGTCTGTTTCTCAGTCTGACCTACTTCATCAAATCCCAGGTGGGAGTCCTGACTCCTTCCAGCAGCCAACACTCATCCTCCCTATCTGACACCTCTGTCCTTTGTTCTCTAGCTGGGGGATGTTGCTCAGCCTTCCTGCTAAGAGAGGTGGGAAATCCATCTCCCTATGGTTGCTTGGCATCAGTGTCCTGGTGACTGGATTTGTCATTGTTGTCTCAGATTCTCTGTTGCTATAGGGTCAGCCTCAGCTAGTCTTTTTTCAATGACCCATTCAGGCTCAGATACCAAGGTGGCATTCATACCTGTGTCTCTTGCCTACCCTGAGAGCAAAACAATCTTTCTACCCTCCACACATCATAGCCTTGCAAAAATTGAGGGAAACTGAGGCACAGATAGGTGTCACTATATTACAGAAAATTCCCACTTCGTTACAGGAGGCCCCAAAATCATGAGATTAAAAAAAATAATTTGATTATTTTAAGTCAAATAATAAATGTTGGGTTCTTTTTATTTGTTGTCTGGTTTCTGAGCCAGTGAGGTGCACTTAGGCTCCTTAACCAATGAGACTAGACTCTCACCACTTCCTCCAACAGAAACCAACAGTTACTTGAATCCAGAACCTGGGGATTTAAGTAAAACACCAAATATTTCAAACCCAGTAATCAAATTGCAAGACTTGGCTACGCTGGAGTGAACATTAAATATTTACACACACTAAATTTCAAACACAACATTAGTGACAACTAAGTTAAAAAAGTGCAAAAACCCTCATGTGTAGTGAAGAAAAGAGTTTGTCAATTGGACCAGGCCATAAAAAATAAGATTTTTTGTATTTGCAAACTTCACAAACCCCAACATGCTTGGGAGGCAGGGGAGAGTAGAAAATTCTTTTCTAACATTGTATTGAGAGGAAGAGCAATATAGAGACAGTATGCAGATCAAGGGAAGTGATTATTCCCCTCTATTCGGCACTGGTGAGGCCACACTGGAGTATTGCGTCCAGTTTTGGTCCCCCCACTACAGAAGGGATTTGGACAAATTGGAACAAGTCCAGCAAAGGGCAACAAAAATGATTAGGGGGTTGGGGCACATGACTTACAAGGAGAGGCTGAGGGAACTGGGGTTATTTAGTCTGCAGAAGAGAAGAGTGAGGGGGGATTTGATAGCAGCCTTCAATTACCTGAAGGGGGTTCCAAAGAGGATGGAGCTCGACTGTTCTCAGTGGTGGCAGATGACAGAACAAGAAGCAATGGTCTCAAGTTGCAGTGGGGAAGGTCTAGGTTGAATATTAGGAAACATTAATTCACTAGGAGGGTGGTAAAGCACTGGAATGGGAGGTGGTGGAATCTTCATCCTTAGAGGATTTTAAGACCCGGCTTGACAAAGCCTTGGCTAAAATAATTTAGTTGGCGTTGGTCCTGCTTTGAGCAGGGGATTGGACTAGATGACCTCCTGAGGTCTCTGCCAACCCTAATATTCTACAATTCTATGCTGAGAATAATTCAGCTGAGTTTACCTAACTGTTCCAGAACAAAATAAATTAATGCTCCGATGATAGGAAAGCTAAATATAGCATTAAAAAGAAGTCTAAAGCAATCATTTCCATATCAGTATGTTGTTTGGGCTGAGGCTGGCATCTTCCTTATCTTCAGTATTATTCTGAGTCTTTTTTTTTTAAGTCCCTCATCCTATTTCTTGGCTCCTAGTTCTATTTAGCAGTATTAAAATACGTGTTGTTCAAGTGATCCCAGACCACTCACCATCATTATTTACCACTCCATCAATTTTTGTGTCATTTGCAAACTTTACCAACAATGATTTTATATTTTCTTCCACATCATTGATAAACATATTGAATAGAACTGGCCAAGAACAGATTCCTGTAGCATCCCAGGGGACCAATTTAGCCTAATAGTGATGACTTTTGTTCAACTGGGACAGTAATTCCACTTTTATGAGAACACCTTCTGCCATTGCTGTGGGGTTAAGTGGTGCTTAAGCAAATGTGAAGTTCTAATCTCTGGTCTTTTAATGCAGAAGTTACTTAACAACCATCAAAGCATATTTTAGCCCTTCATGCAATTCAGAGTGTGTCGTATTACTTCAATAGGAACAGCAACAGCATCTATGGTGCATTCACCCTCCTCCCTCTTCCCTCCAATAAGTACAAGTGTGCACATGGAGCTGATCACCCAAAGGCAAATTAACTCTATTTTTCATTAAATAAGAACAGGTTGCAAGTTTTTCTTCTTCCTTGGTCAGGGGCGGCTCTATATTTTTTGCCCTCCCAAGCACGGCAGTCAGGCAGCCTTTGGCGGCGTTTCTGCAGGAGGTCCACTGGTCACGTGGATTCGGCAGTGGTTGTGTGGGTGATCTACCGGTCCCGCGCCTTCAGCGTACCCGCCACTGAATTACCGCCGAAGCCAGGGGACCGGCAGACCTCCCACAGAAACGCCACCAAAGGCTCCCTGACTGCCGCCCTCATGACAACTGACAGGCCACTCACCCCCTTTCCCCGGCTTGCTGCCCCACGCACGCACTTGCTGCGCTGGTGCCTGGAGCTGCCCCTGTCCTTGGTGGAGCACATTGTGTGTGATGTTTTTTGTGGGGAAGTAGGGTGGCAAATTCTGCACTGTAATTCAGCAGAGGTAAACTGTGTGAGACAAAAGAGAAGACTCCAGAATAGGTAACACTAGACCCATCAATATCATCTGCCCCTAAGGACAATGCAGGGTTATTATTTACAAAAGGAAAATTAATGCTTTTAGACAATGAACTACACAACTTATGCATTGGGGAAAAAATCATTGCACTTCAGCAGGGTACAGGCTTCTCAAGAAACCAACCGGACCAATCAATTTACACCAGGGATGAGTTTGGGAGTGATTTTGTATCTTAGGATTCTTTTCTGTGTACAAGAAGATTCTTTTCTCTATATTGATTAGAGGAGCGTATGTGGTGATGTGAGCATCTCTCGTTTTCTGCAGTCTTGTAGTGTCTGTCCAAAGTGTCTGGCTGAGGTTATGTTTCTGGAACCTGAAGTAAAGGGGTACATTTTAATTAAAGGTTAGGTCTGTGCATCAGGAATAAGCATTCTTTGGGGGAAAATGTGTGCTGGCTATTCGTAAAACAAAGGAAGAAGTGAAACAATGAATGGGTGTTAGATTGGTTAAAAAGCCTTTGCTCAGATAAGCATCCAGTAGCTTCAAAGCTCATCCCAAATTTAATCCAGTGATGTGTTGGAGTCTGATAGCAGAGGCTAGTGGCAATTTTTTTAAAATCCTGCCTCCAAGCGGAAGGCAAGTTTGTCTATTACTACACCATCCATTTTATCCAAACAAATACCTGCCAGTGATGACTTACTCCAGGTTCTCATACAGTACATTGCAAGAGAAAATGTTTTGCCTTTGGAATAAACCAGATTGCACCAACTGGCAAGTATTATCAAAAATATTCTCATGGGAGGACGCTCCCAGACATCCTTATCTATTTGGTATTATAAATAAGAGTTGAACGTGGTGTGTCTGTCTTTGGTCACGGTAATGACAGCACATTTTCAGTTTAAATGGGAAAATAAATGAATAGATTCTCCAGTCCCTCAGCTCTCCTCTCTGCCATCATACACACATCAGGTACATGGGATTTACCATAGGCTCAGAGGGATATTTACAGGATTCCCCTTGTTAAACCCTGGACAACACAACACTGAATTTATTGATGTTTATCCCAAATTCAGCCATGTTGACCCAGCACTGAAAACACTGAGAACAGGATTTCTTGTGAAATTTCCACTTCTCCTTAGCTTCAGTGAGTTGGAAATTCCATGAGAATACCCATTCTCCCAGGATTTTGGCACTACTGCTTCTGGGCCCACACAGAATCAGGAAGTGCAAGAACTCAAAGTAAACTGAATTTTCCAGACATCAGAAAAGATCTGGCTTTAGTTTGGGCTTTGGATGATGGCCTGAGACAGCTCACATTTTATCCAAACTATCCACTTCCCATATTGCTAGTGAGGCTCAGGAATGTTGTTTTAGAAGGTGGAATTCAAATGACTTCTCAGTGTAAAAAAATGCTGTCAAGATCTATCTTTCTGTGGCCAGATACTGCTCTCTGAGTTGTGCCTGTACTGAAATCAATGAGGGCTGGAAGCACATATCTACAGGCTGAATTTGACAGAGAGTATCTCTCGCCAAGTTTTTAGTACTTTCTTAGAAGATTAACGGAAGACATTTCCAAAACAAAATGTCCCTTCTTTTGAATTCCTCCCTTCCTCCATTCTGAGTTTAGAGGAACCTTGCTTCTGCCTATTTTTGTTCAGTAGTGTCTTGTTTATTTAGAGCATTACTGATCATGCCACAAGAAACATTTGAGTTGTAGGTTCAATTATCTAAATAAATTTGTGCTATTTGGTGGATAAATGAATTAAAGGTGTCAAATTTTGTTTTCCTCCCCATCCCCACTTCCAAACCAAAAGAATAAGAGTATTTATCCGTGCTTAACTAAAAATTCCCTTTCTTCAAGCAATGAGGCTTATAGATCCATTACAATGGGAACTTCCACCTGCTTGCAGCTTACGGCCAGCCAGACCTGTCTGTAACTAGCAGCAGGGGAATGCCTTTCCCCCTGATGTATCCTCCAGTTGAGAAAGTTTCTACAATCAGAATAATTCAAATACACTTTCTTAAGTTACAGATTTTGTTAAATATACTTTGAGGAAAACCACAAAAATTTCTCCTACTGCAGAACATGGTAAATTCCACCAACCGACAACTAACCCTAATCTTTGGATGCCAGTTTTCATCTCTATTCTGCATAATCCACTGGTCTCAAGGGTGGGCCAGATCTGTGGACCTTATTACCTGAAAAAAGGCAATTTTCAGATAGGCATGGATAAGTTTCCCTATTCTTTGAGCCATTAAAGTTAATTTTTGTGCCAATGTGCCTCAAGAGTGGGAAGTAAAATCATCCTTTAAATATGGTTACCACACATGGAGAAAAACTCTGCCAAAAGAGGAAAAAAATGACATTGAAAGGCCTTCTCCAATGGATAGAGAACATAGCCCCTGCAGGGGTTCAACCTAGGTAGTGCTGTAAAGAGCAGAATGAGGTTCCAAGGACATATTCTATTCCCTCGAGCTGGAATAAGGTTGATGACCAAGAAAGCATTTGAGGTTGGCGTTTGTATAAAAAACTTCCTTTTCTTGAACATGCTGAGAACTTTATACTATAGAGACTTGATCTTTTCGCTTGGACACTGTTATATACCCACCACCGAGCCTTCCTGGGCTATGGCCACTCAAGGATGTGTTTCACTGGCTTAACCAGCCAATAGAATAAGTTCTATATGTTGATTTCTCTGTTGGGCTCTATGAGAGCAATCACCACTTCATGCAAGTATCAATTGTAAACCTCCCTGCTCCTGGGTGGAAGACTGGTTTTGCAATAGCAAAGCTCTGTAAGACAGGCATCTGAAGCTCCAGGGCCAAGCTAATCAAGCCTGAGTGTTATAGTCTCTACATCCAAAAAGGCATATGCTGTATCTCATTCCCATGTTTTGTATTGTCCTGTGGAGCAGTGGAAAAGATTAGAAGATGTAGCAGGGACTTTGCCCAGCTTTGCAAGATGCCATTCACTGCATAAGATCCTGAGCCCTGACACACAGAAAGGCCACAGGGCACTTTATTTTCTGTTTCTAGTTGCAAAGAAGTTGATCACCAGCCCACCAAATTACTTATGATGAGTGAGATATTTCTGGGTGCAGAAGCCACCCTGTTAATCCAATGTGTGCCATGTAGATCTTGTATCCCGCTTGCACAATGGCTGGGGCAGAGGCAGCTGGACTGGTACTCTTCACTGGGCTGAGGTCAAAGGCAGGAGTCAGGAGTGAGATGGGGTGAAGACGAGATATGTAGCAAGCCAGAGTCTTCATTCCTGCTTGGACACCTCTGCAGGACAATGTCCTAATTTAAATAGTTGGTGTGGACTAATCAGGGGGCTGCAGGATTCTGTCTCTCTGGCCTCTTCAGGTAGTATTTCCTGTGGTGCCTAATATTCCAAGAAATTGTTGGATGCTGCTTTCTTGGTGGCCCAGGACCCTGCAACCCTGATTATAGACTTGCAGATCCTTACACATTGTTGGGCGGTGCACAACTTTGCTCCACCCAAGGCAGGAGAATCTCTCAGGAGTGGAGCTGATTATGTTCTTCCTACTTATTATGAAAATCCCATCAGACACACGAACTGCTGCAACCACAGCAGGTCTGTTATCTATGGAAGTAGGGTGACCAGATGTCCTGATTTTATAGATTGAAGGTACCTTCTAATGGGCATTGTTTAAATGAATTTTCACGCGTGTACAGATTCCAATCAGTTAAATACATGCAGGTTTTAGGACCATAATGTACGTACATTTTCCACTCACACAGGAGAGACTTCTTCCTTCTTTCCTTCTTCCCTAAGGCCACTATGTGTAGAGTATTTTAGATATATTGTAAATATTTGATTATCTAACGCTGATTTTGACCACTGGCCTTCCTGCCCTAAGGAGGAACAATTCTATTTGTGGTGAGGGGCATGCATGCATGCCTAGAGGAATCAGTATGTTTATGGCCTATTCTTTTCTGTATTGATCCGCCATGCTGCACTCATCTCATGAGCCAGGGAACCAGGTGCTGAGGATCAGTTGCCCTGCTGCATTCCAGGGAGGAGAGCAGAGGAAACAGAGCTGATTTTATTATTCAGTTATTTATGGGAGCTTGTCCCCATAATCCTGCTTTAGATGGGGAAATGAAATTGGGTCCAGAGATTGTAAACCACTTGAAATATTTTCAGAGCCATCTCCGTGTCCTAAGAGAGGTTGGAACTATTTGTGTCCCTCTCCCAAATAGGCCCTTTCTGGGTCTCAAGTATGGATCTGGGATTCTGAGTCTCAAGTCCCCAGAATCACAACCCTCTGTTGCATGGGATCCACACGAGCCAGATAGGTCTTTTTCTTTCCTGGAGTTCCTAATCCTGGTATATCAGTAGAGGGCTGAGGGGCGATTACAGAGGCCACAGCAAGGGAAGAGAGCTGGACATGAAGGCTCCTTACTGCCATTTGCAGTGTCCATACTGTGCCCAGTGCCCTCCATCCACAACTCGTAGAGAAGTGGACGAGGTGGCTGTGCTCCATAGTGTGAAGCATGGCTGGGACCCAGGTGCAACCACATCTGGTGTGCTGCCATTTTGGCTTCACTCCCATTGTGGAGATTGTGGGGCTGCGTGCTCTGGAGTCTGTTCATTTCCAATCCTTCCTGCCTGCCTCCTTTCCTGCCAGGGGGAAGGGTATCTAGGTAACCCCACCTCGTCTGAGTTGGGAGAGAGACTGCATTCTGCCCACAGAATTGGCCCAATGTCTCAACAAGACGCTCATGACAAGGGAGTAGAGGGGAGGGGACACAGTCCCCTCCTTTTGCCTCTTACTTCTCTCACCCTAGCTCTCTCCCTGAAGCCTACAGAGCACCACCGACTGCCCATGCCTCAGAAGAGGAAGCAGAGCTGAGGATACAATCTCCTCAAAAGGCAAATTATTGAGAAGAATTGTTCGTCTAAGAATTTGAAATGGAGTTTGGAATTTCCTCTGAAAAACTCAGCAGCTGGGAGGGCTGCAACCACTGAGGCAGAAAAAAACTGCAGGGAACTTCAGGAGGTGGGGTATTACCTTGCTACCAGCAAATGATGGGTTTGGTTCTGCCCCCAAGCTGCAAGCAATCTGTAATGCATCCGGAGGAGTTGGTGGGAGCTATAATCCCAGGCTGTCCCAGGGGTTTTGCCCTGGCATCAGAATCTAAAATACAGAGAATGTTTGAATCTCACAAATCCCATTGGCTCTGCCCATCAAATCAATGGTTCCCAGAGCCATCTACCACTCCCCAAAAGGAAGAATAAACAGAACTCCGTGAGCCATGTCTCTATAAGAGAGCCACACATGGACAGATTCATTCTAATAGTTCATGGGTAAAATCCTGGCTCTGCTGAACTCAGTGGCAATACTCCAAGTGGCTTCAATGGGGTCTGGATTTCACCCCAGCAGTCCGAGAGACCTGCACCATGCCCTTTGGCTTAACTAGAAGTTACATATGCTTATGATAGAATCACAGAATCATAGAACTGGAAGAGACCTCGAGAGATCATGTAGTCCAATCCCCTGCACTCAAGGCAGGACTAAATATTATCTAGACTATCTCTGACAGGTGTTTGTCCAAAAAGGTCTTAAAAATCCCTCTCCCTAGGCAATTTATTCCAGTGCTTAACCACTCTGACAGTTAGGAAGTTTTTCCTAATGTTCAACCTAAACCTCCCTTGCTGCAATTTAAGCCCATTGCTTCTTGTCCTATCCTCAGAGATTAAGAAAAAAACAAATTTTCTCCCTCCTCCTTGTAACAACCTTCTATTAGTTGAAAACTGTTATGTCCCCTCTCAGTCTTCTCTTCTCCAGACTAAACAAACCCGGTTTTTTTTCAATCTTCCTTCATAGGTCACGTTTTCTACATATTTAATCATTTGTGTTTCTCTTCTCTGGACTCTCTCCAATTTGTCCACATCTTTCTTGAAATGCGGTGCCCAGAATGGGACACAATACTCCAGCTGAGGCCTAATCAGCATGGACTAGAATGGAAGAATTACTTCTCGTATCTTGCTTACAACACTCCTGTTAATACATCCCAGAATGATGTTTCCTTTTTTTGCAACAGTATTACACTGTTGACTCATATTTAGCTTGTGATCCACTATGATCCCAGATCCCTTTCCACAGTACTCCTTCCTAGGCAGTCATTTCCCATTTTGTATGTGTGCAACTGATCATTCCTTTCTAAATAGAGTACTTTGCATTTGTCCTTATTGAATTTCATCCTGTTTACTTCAGACCATTTCTCCAGTTTGTCCAGATCATTTTGAATTTTAATCCTATCCTCCAAAGCACTTGCAACCCTTCCCATTGTTATCATCTGCAAACTTTATAACTGTACTCTCTTTGCCATTATCTAAATCATTGATGAAGATATTGAACAGAACCAGACACAGAACCGATCCCTGTGGGACCCCACTTGTTATTCCCTTCCAGCACGACTGTCACCCACTGATTACTATTCTCTGGGAACGATTTTCCAAACAGTTATGCACTCACCTTATAGAAGCTCCATCTAGGTTGCATTTCCCTAGTTTGTTTATGAGAAGGTCATGTGAGACAGTATCAAAAGCCTTACTAAAATCAAGATATACCATATCTACTGCTTCCCCCCATCCACAAGGCTCGTTAGCTTTCTTTGACAGGGTATCAGGTTGGTCTGACATGATTTGTTCTTGACAAATCCATGCTGACTGTTATTTATCACCTTAGTATCTTCTAGGTGTTTGCAAATTGATTGCTTAATTATTTGCTCCATTATCTTTCTGGATACAGAAGTTAAGCTGACTGGTCTGTAATTTACCAGGTTGTCCTTATGTCCCTTTCTATAGATGGGCACTATATTTGCTCTTTTCCAGTCTTCTGGAATGTCTCCCATCTTCCGTGACTATTCAAAGATAATTGCTAATGGCTCAGATACCTCCTCAGTCAGCTCCCTGAGTATTCTAGGCTGCATTTCATCAAGCCCTGCTGATTTGAAAACATCTAACTTGTCTAAGTAATTTTTGACTTGTTCTTTCCCTATTTTAGACTCTGATCCTACATCATTTTCACTGGTATTCACTACGTTAGATGTCCAATCACCACCATCCTTATTGGTGAAAACCAAAACAAAGAAGTCATTAAGCACCTCTGCCATGTGCACATTTTCTGTTATTGGCTTTTCCCCCTCATTGAGTAATGGGCCTACTCTGTCCTTGGTTGTCTTCTTGCTTCTAATGTATCTGTAGAATTGTTTTTGTTCCTTTACGTCCCTAGCTAGTTTGATCTCGTTTTGTGCATTGGCTTTTCTAATTTTGTCCCTACATATTTGTGTTATTTGTTTATATTCATCCTTTATAATTTGACTGAGTTTCCACTTTTTGTAGGACTCTTTTTTGAATTTTAGATCATTGACGATCTCCTGGTTAAGCCAGGGTGGTCTCTTGCCATACTTCCTATCTTTCCTACTCAGTAGGATAGCTTGCTCTTGTGCCCTTAATAATGTCTCTTTGAAAAACTGCCAACTGTCTTCAATTGTTTTTCCCCTTAGACTTGATCATCCAGCAGGAGGGCTTTCTGAGCAGATTCTAAAAATATGATGGTTAATGTCCTTGTAGAATTTCACTGGTGTTTGCCTTTAGAAACACAGGACTAGAAGGCAAGGCATTTCTGCACGGAATCATGCTGCAGAGCAATCTTCTGTTGCTCAATTATATTCATGGTAATATTTCTAGAAATAAAGACGCTGGAGCTAGACGGAAGACTGTTGGAGTGGTGGAAAGCCTGGCAGGCCAAAAGGTACATAGAACGAGATGTGGATACAAGAATGAATATGGATATAGATACAGGAACATAAACCTTTAACTAAAATTGCATCAGCTCTCAAACCATGGCCTATGGAAATTTGGCTAGTCACATAAGGCCAGCTACTCACCTTCACACCCAGAAGCTTCTAAATGTCTCCAGGCTCTTCAAAATAAAGAACTCGTAAGCTCATAGAAGCAACTGGAAAGAAAACTTAACTGCCCCCATCAGGAGCGACAAGGTGGGTGAGGTAATATCTTTTATTGGACCAACTTCAGTTGGTGAAAGACAAGCTTTTGAGCCACATATACTTGGGGAAGCATAAGGGCAATGTAAAATCATATGGTTCTTACCTGTCAAAACTCTGACTTCTGCTTCATTTCCAGTTCTGGAACTAGCAGGATTTTTTGCAAGGCATCTATAGATCCCACTGTCTCCTGCTTGGATTCTGCTAATCTGTAAAGCTCCAGAGGGCAAGACAGCCACTCGGGTGTCACTGGGGCTCAGGATCAGGTCCTCCAGGTTTTTTTGCCAGTGTACCATCGGCATAGGCTCTCCAACTACTTCACACGTTAACAAAACTGTGTCTCCTGCAAAAGCTGTGACAGATTCTGTCTGGGAAAGAAACCTCAATGGTCCTGCAAGCACAAGGAAAAGAAGCAATTATATAGTCACTGAAAATATAAATTGCACAATGTATCTGTGTTGATCTGGATTTGGCTAATCATCCAATCTGAAGAATAAGTGATGTTCAGACAAGTACTTTGAGGCTTCCGTGATTGCTGAATAACTATCAGTATGCCACTAATGAGTGTAATTTAAAGAAGAAAATAATAGATGTGTTATTGACATAAGAGAGTACCAAATAGCAACACGTTACTTACAAACTACTTCAGGAATAACTTTATCAAAGTACAAACACAGTGTTCTGCAATACACACTATTCAGAACAGGATGAAATTCAAAGAAAGATGTACCGAAATTAAGTAGGATTAAGAAACTTTTTGTTATTTTCACATCTTTCCACCTAATGGAATCTTTCTTCCATGCTGCACATCAAACTGTATGACTGACATGTCCTCTGAAAGGATACTATTCATTGTATGGAAACAAGCGAAGTCTATATCCATGTTATTGCAGGCAGAGGTAGCAACTCCTGTCACTTTTTCATTATGAAGGACTCTTGCAACCTATATTTTGAGAGGCTCCAACACAGCTGTTGAATTGCAAAATTCAATAGGGTCCAAGCCTTTGAGCTAGACATGGGTGTTTTACTTGTACCATGAAATTCCATTGGGTTTTGGCTGAGATATAGACTGTTAAAAAAATCACCATTTCCCCCAAGGAATGCAAATGAAAGATGTAAATATCTTTCAAAGCAACAGTGGCAGCAGCACTGGAAATGCCAGATTTATGGTTGCCAATGAAACAGTAATTCTGCCCCCTCACACATCTGAGCATGATAATGTCTTTAATGATACAAACAAACCATTCCCACGCACCCCACGTACACCAGGATACCAAAACTAAAAAGCCAGATCTGTGAAATGTCAAGTAGGTAAAAGCTGCAAGAATTGGACCAGGCCTGAGTGAGTCAAAGATAATGCCCAGATTATAGGCCTCTATGGCGATGTTATCAATGGTAACAGAACACCAAGGGAGAAGGGGAGAGGAAATGCTCAGTTGCCAAATGATGACCAGATGTCGTCAGAGAAACAGGTTGAAGTTAGGGTTTGGATAAAGGGAGACAGGTCTTTAGCAGAGAGATAGATCTGTGAATCATCGGTATAAAGATGGTATTTGAAGCCACCCTTATGGATAAGATCATTTAGAAATAGGAGGTAGAGAGAGAAGAGCAGGTGGACAAGCACAGAGCTTTTTGGAGAGGCCTATCGACAAAGGGAGAGAGTGAAGAGAAGAACCCATCAAAAGAGATTTTGAAAGCAAATTAGAGGAGTAGAAAGAGGCCAGTAAGAGGCAAGAGCCCCCAAAGTCAACGAAGTGCAATATTTCAAAAAGTAGGGGAGTGGTCGGTGGTGTCAGAGGCCACCAAGAGTTCGAGAAGAAAGAAAATAAGGGCTCTGGCATTTTGGCCAGTAAAAAGTCAGTCAAAATTTCACTGAGTGGGTAGGGCAGAAACTAGTGTCGTCTAATAAATGTATTGTTAGAGTGGGATTCAGGAAACCTGGGTTCAATTCCTGGCTCAACCACATTTCCTGTGTGATTGGGGTCAAGTCACATAATCTACCCATTGTCTCAGCTCACCACCTGAGATACTTCACACAAGGCGGGAGGGCAGGGGTGTGAGGATAAAATCCATTAACAATTGTAAGGTGCTCAGACACTATGGTAGCAAGAACTATATATTATTATTATTTATATTTCCATAGTGCCTAGGAACCCCAGTCATGGTCTAGGATCCCGCTGTTCTAGGTGCTGTACAAACACACATATAATATACACACATTTAGCTAAACAGTCAAGGATGCAGTTGAAGGAGAGGAACTCATGTCTCCTTTAACTTAATAATGAATTTTAATGACATTAACTGCAACTTATGAAAAGATTCCTGCATGTTAAAAAAAAAAGTCATACTGCACATTGTCCTACGTATTTAGTACTTTGTAATCATAATGATCACCGTTAATACATATTTAAAGAGTACCCTGCTCTGAAAAGAGAAAGAACAACTCAACTCTGCGTGGTAGTTTTGAATTCCACACCACAGGTCCTGCTAGTGAAGGCAGGGGGCTGGACTCAATGACCTTTCGAGGTCCCTTCCAGTTTTAGGAGATAGGTATATCTCCAATTATTAATTATTATTATTATTATAGGTGAACAACCATCAGCTGCACCCTTCCATAATCTACAGAAAGAGCAAAAATGCTACATTTCAAATGAAGCTGTTGGCACAGACACAGGCTGTAACAGCTTTTCACATGAAGCAGAGCTGATGTAAACTCAAAAGACAGAAGCATTGAATGCTTTTATTTTAGCTTTGCTTTAAATAAATAATTAAAAGTTACAAGCAACATGCGTGTGGACGGAAAGCTGTTAAAAGCCACCACTACATTCATGTCAGCAGAAAAGAAGGTTCACGAAAGTTTAAGGGAGCAAAACAAACAAACAAAAACCTGTCCGTCAAGATAGCATATGAACAAGGCTTTTGTCACAAACACCTGGTTGTCCTCAAGAGTCCATGCAGCAATTTCAAGAATCTCCATTTTAGGCAAATAAATTAAAAAACTGCGGGACCAAGGCTGATTCTCACAATCACTTAGATCTGGCCACCCTAGGTAGTGACTCCAGAACTCATTAAGAATTTAGGTATATTACAAACCATCATCACACTCCATATGTCACAGATTTCATTTAGGAAAGGGGGAATATGCTTCATTTCACCTGGAACCCTAGTGGCACATGCACCTTTCCCCAGACACCACACAAACCCCTTCATGGGTTCTGTGGGAATCCAGACCCACAAGTTTGGGGTGGGGTTAGAGAGCGGAGGATTGGAGGTCTTCCTTTCAAGCCCATATGCAAAGCAGTGCAAGTGACTGCAGACTTTCCACTCTTGCTATGGAAAAAGCCCTTCTAAACAAGGGTGTACTGGGGACAGTAGTAGTGGTGGTGGCTGAGAGAGATATGTCTATTTCAGTGGTGAATTTGGCTCTACTGTATATAACACATATTGTTACAACACATGGAAAAGATGGAGAAAGACACTGCAGTTAGGATTTTCAAGAGTGCCTGAGTGATTTAAAAGCACAAGACTTTGTGACCCCAATGAGACTTGTGCTCCTTAGCTACATAGGCGGTTTTGAAATTCTACCCTGTACACAGCTACAAATTGGTGCAGTGTGGTATAAGGATTTTATCAGTCAGAGATTGGATGGCCATGTTACGTATGCGAGGCTGTCACAAGTTATGCACTCAGCCCAGAGCACCACCACTGGACACGACCATACGTTCTATATATGCCACATCTGTTACAGAAAAGACATTTTAGGCATGTTTAGAGAGTTTAAAAACATGATTGGGACTTTGCATTTTTTCTGCATCTGTAAGGTCAGGTACCTTCATTCTCAGTCCAAGCATTCACAACACAGAAAGAGCCATAAAAAAAAAAGTTTAAAAATAATCTACCGTAGGCTTTCTGTATATATATAAATGTCATGGTTTTACTTTCTGATCTCCTGGGTCCTTACAGCTCTAGAAGCGTATACTGTTCCAATGGAAAGCAGGGACCTTCCCTTTTCCAGTGGTTATGTACAATGCTCCTGTTTATAAGTCTCCAGGATCCCACTATAGCAGATCCCAGGGCTGTCACTGGTCCAAGACTATATATTGCCTGGCAAAGGCCTCAAGCCTGTATAGTTTTTATGGTTTAAAACAAATAAAAGGAAGTTCTTCTTCACGCAGTGCACAGTCAACTTGTGGAACTCCTTACCTGAGGAGGTTGTGAAGGCTAGGACTATAACAATGTTTAAAAGAGAACTGGATAAATTCATAGTGGTGAAGTCCATAAATGGCTATTAGCCAGGATGGGTAAAGAATGGTGTCCCTAGCCTCTGTTCGTCAGAGGATGGAGATGGATGGCAGGAGAGAGATCACTTGATCATTGCCTGTTAGGTTCACTCCCTCTGGGGCACCTGGCATTGGTCACTGTCAGTAGACAGATACTGGGCTAGATGGACCTTTGGTCTGACCCAGTACGGCCATTCTTATGTTCTTATGTTATGTTCTTATGGTGAAATTCCACAACATTTTCAGGCTTTTTTTTTTTTTTTTTAAAGATTGTTCTTTGAAGCTGCTCAGAAGCCCGGAATGTTGTAAGCTTGTTTCGGGGAAGAGGACTAATGAGTAGACACGGAGACAGTCAAAACATTTCTCACACGGTCAGCAATTTATCACAGAGTTTTCCCACCACACCTAAAGTATTTTAAATATTAGTAGACCCAGACACAATCCTCATTACAGTATTGACATCTGGTTCAATTGGTTTAGTCTAACAGTCTGACATTGATTCCCTTGCATAGTTATACTAGTTTTAAGATAACCATAAAAATAAACCACTTCACAGTTCAGGTTCATGCCATCCATGGCTTTTCACACACTGGGCTGGCTGCCTTTCACCCACTGTCTCAGAACATTACACCCAGACCTGCTTTTAAATTCTAATCTGAAAATGGC
The DNA here is from genome assembly GCF_016161935.1 of Mauremys reevesii. Classification (NCBI taxonomy): domain Eukaryota; kingdom Metazoa; phylum Chordata; order Testudines; family Geoemydidae; genus Mauremys; species Mauremys reevesii. The sequence goes on along the minus strand of NW_024100766.1, from coordinate 88,129 downwards.
ACACAAGTCTGATTTGCCCTGCAGCCTGGTTGGCAGCTTATCAGGATCCCCATCTTTCCCAACAGAAGGTCTAATTATTAAGTAATTAAAGTTCATTTAATAAAAAGTCTTATCATTTGGGGGACAGACCTTGGGGTCTGGAGCATGATTAGCTATTAAATATTCAGCAATTTAGTAACACTCAGTAAAATCCCCTGAATGAGAGCTGCTTTAAGTGTTTTGTTTGTTTCAAATTAATGTCTGTAAGGTTACATAACATCAAGGCAAGACCTTTTTTCCCAACTTTCAATGCACACAATAGCTGAAGGGCAGGGAACCAAGTTCATGAAAAGGAGCTATATGCTTCTGTTAGGTTCAGGCAGCACCAAAGAAAGAGCAGCAGTGAGTCTGGAAGAGAAAATCTTCCATAAACCTCTTCCTAATTAGCTCTCCCTTATTTATTTTTTTCATTTTATTTTTTTAATCTTTCCTTTCCCATATTTTTATTCTACGTCATCTTCATTAGAAAAACTCTCTACATTAGTCAGGGGTGGCTCTACGTATTTTGCCGCCCCAAGCACGGCAGTCAGGCGGCTTTCGGCGGCTTGCCTGAGGAAGGTCCGCTGGTCAGCGCCTTTGGCGTACCTGCCGCCAAATTGCCGCGGCCGGGACCGGGGGACTTCCCGCAGGCATGACGCCGAAGGCTGCCTGACTGCCACCCTCATGGCGACCGGCAAGCCACTCCTCGCAGCTTGCCGCCCCAGGCACACGCTTGGTGTGCTGGTGCCTGGAGCCGCCCCTGATATTAGCTGAGCCAGGGAGTCAACAGCAAAGAAAGGAGGGCAAAAGTATCAGCATGTATTCAGGTTTCAGAGGGGTAACTGTGTTAGTCTGTATCAGCAAAAAGAACGAGGAGTACTTGTGGCACCTTAGAGACTAACAAATTTATTTGAGCATAAGTTTTTGTGGGTTAAAACCCACTTCATTAGATGCATGCAGTGGAAAATACAGTAGGAAGATAGATATACACGGACATGAAAAAATGGGTGTTGCCATACCAACTATAATGAGAGTAATCAATTAAGGAGGGCTATTATCAGCAGGAGAAAAAAACGTTTTGTAGTGATAATCAGGATGGCCCAAGAAGGTGTGAGTAACAGTAGGGGGAAAATAGCATGGGAAAATAGTTTTACTTTGTGTAATGACCCATCATGTATTCAGTATTCATGGCTTGCAGCCAGACTTGTTTGGGCTATAATACTATATAAATCTCACACACTAAGCTGGGTCATGATTGAACAGTACTTGTACAAGCACCTTAAAGGATCACTCATGATAATTCTTGAATTAGTGATGTCTGTAAGTGGAACTTTTCCTATTGAGATTGTGCTGAATCAGGGTGACAGCGTAGTGTTTGGTGGCACTGCATTGCTGGAGATGCTGTCTTTTTAGAAGAGATGTAAAAATGAGGTTTTGGTCACTTATGGTCATCACAGAACCAATGACAGGGTTCCCCCTCCATCAATAGTGGGTGTTTTTGGCTCAGATACTAAAGGTAAGGTCCTAATTCCCCTTAGGGCAATTTCTTTCTATCCAATTAAAATACCCTCTCATCTCTGCAGTTTCAAAGGGCTACAGCAGGGGTAGGCAACCTATGGCACACATGCCAAAGGCGGCACACGAGCTGATTTTCACACTGCCCAGGTCCTGGCCACCGGTCCGGGGGCTCTGCATTTTAATTTAATTTTAAATGAAACTTCTTAAACATTTAAAAAAACCTTATTTACTTAACATACAACAATAGTTTAGTTATACATTATAGACTTATAGAAAGAGACCTTCGAAAAATGTTAAAATGTATTACTGGCACACAAAACCTTAAATTAGCATGAATAAATGACGACTCAGCACACTACTTCTGAAAGGTTGCCAACCCCTGGGCTACAGGATTCCTTTTTTCTTCCTCTCCTAAAGGGTTGTGAAGTATTGCTGTGCACCATTAAATAACTGTCATGTTCCTTGCAAAAAGTTGCTGCATTTTAGTGGTTGGGCACCCTAAATGCGTTGGTGGAATTCTAGCTTGGGGTGAATGAATGAAAACATTTGCTGGAGTGGCACTTCAGTTTGCTGAGGCAGTATGCAGAAGAAATGTTAGAACAGAACATGCATTTTAGTATATGGTTAAATAAAGGTATTTTTGGGTGAGGGTTAATTTGTAATAATATCATCTAATGGTTCCTTTCTTGTTACAAATCCCATCTTGGGAAATTGGAGGCAGTAAACCACAGTAGAGGTAATAACATTGATGAAAAGCTTCTGGTAAAGCTATATAATTTAGATTTCTGATTTAGGAGAACCTACTGGGAGAAAATTGAAGTTAATGATATACATTTAAAAATACTTTTATAATGGAAAGCCAACCAGAGAAGATGCCTCAACCTCTACAATAGAGCTATTCTGAGTCCCTTTTGTCAACCTAATTAGAAAGATTCACCAAGCTTTTAAGTTGTTCAACATAATGCATCTTAATAGGATATTTTATGCATATGCAATTACACCTAAAATTTAAACACTTATAGTTTTCAAAAAAGAAAACTTGACCAGACAATGACAAAGGGCAATGGATGGGAAAAACAGCAGAGGGTACAGCTACACTGCAGGTTAAGGTGTAAAGTGAGGTACAGCTACACTGCAGGTTAAGGTGTAATTGTAGCACAGATGGGCACATCATGAACCCTGGGTACGTACTTGGGTTGCTTGTCCATACTGAAACCCATGCCATCATGTCTTCACTATTATTGTTAAACATGCTAACTAGATTAAAAATAGTGCAGATGTGCCTACCCCTGCTACAATTATACCTTAACTTGTGGTGCAAATGTACCCTGAATGTCTCAGGAGTGGAGCTAGCCAGGGGACAGGGATAGGAGAAACAACGGAAACTAGTGAAACACTCATCTCAGCTCTGTTTAAAACTACACCCCTAGGGGAGGAAAAATGCTCAAGCTTTTGCTTAATGACATTCAAAGCCTTTCATTCTGACATGTTCCTGATGTTTCAAATAATATGTTTTGAAAGCCCCCTGGAGCAGCCCTTAAAGCTTTCTAAACCAGGTGTGCAAATGTAAAGCAGAGGAGGTACAATTCTTCAACTAGTTCCACAACCTCACTTCCCAGCTAGCCCCTTTTCTATCATATTCTATTCAGGTCCTTTTATCACCCTCATCACCATGCTATTCAGGGGATCAAGGAGTATCTTTCCATCTTCTCAGCTAGGCTAGTCCTAAGACCTCAGCCATATTTATAAAACCAAACCAAAATAAAAACTCTACATCAGGGTAGGCAACCTATGGCACTCGTGCCGAAGGCAGCACGCGAGCTGATTTTCAGTGGCACTCACACTGCCCAGGTCCTGGCGACTGGTCAGGGAGGTTTTGCATCTTAATTTAATTTTAAAAGAAGCTTCTTAAACATTTTAAAAAACATATTTACTTTACATACAACAATAGTTTAGTTATATATTATAGACTTAGAGAAAGAGACCTTCTAAAAACGTTAAAATGAATTACTGGCACGCAAAAACTTAAATTACAGTGAATAAATAAAGACGGCACACCACTTCTGAAAGGTTGCCGACCCCTGCTCTACATTAATAAAGTGTGTGTGGAATTTCCTAGAGTTAAGATTGGTTAAGTATGTTTCCACGCATTAGCACTAAAACGCATAGAAATCACAAGTTAAGGTACCTTTTTACACCCAACACAATTCTTCCATCTCAAGTCTTTGCATCTACACCAGTGGTTCTCAAACTTTTCTACTGGCAATCCCTTTCACATAGCAAGCCTCCAAGTGCCACCCGTTTATGAACTAAAAACACTTGGTTATATATTTAACACCATTATAAATGCTGGAGGTGAAGTGGGGTTTGGGGTGGAGGCTGGCAGCTCACGACCCCCCCCATGTAATAATCTTGCAATCGCCTGAGGGCTCCCAACACCCAGTTTGAGAACCCCTGATCTACACCAACAGACTGACACCCTCTCCAACACATAAGAACATAAGAACGGCCATACTGGGTCAGACCAAAGGTCCATCTAGCCCAGTATCCTGTCTACTGACAGTGGCCAATGCCAGGTGCCCCAAAGGGAATGAACCTAACAGGTAATGATCAAATGGCTCTCCTGCCATCCATCTCCACCCTCTGACAAACAGAGGCTAGGGACACCATTCCTTAGCCATCCTGGCTAATAGCCATTAATGGACTTAACCTCAATGAATTTATTCAGTTCTCTTTTAAATGCTGTTATAGTCCTAGCCTTCACAACCTCCTCAGGCAAGGAGATCCACAAGTTGACTGGGCGCGGTTTGAAGAAGAACTTCCTTTTATTTGTTTTAAACCTTCTGCCCATTAATTTAATTTGGTGGCCTCTAGTTCTTGTATTATGGGAATAAGTAAATAACTTTTCCTAATCTACTTTCTCCACATCACTCATGATTTTGTATACCTCTATCATATCCCCCCTTAGTCTCCTCTTTTCCAAGCTGAAAAGTCCTAGACTCTTTAATCTCTCCTCATATGGGACCTGTTCCAAACCCCTAATCATTTTAGTTGCCCTTCTCTGAACCTTTTCTAGTGCCAGTATATCTTTTTTGAGATGAGGAGACCACATCTGTACGCAGTATTCAAGATGTGGGCATACCATTGATTTATATAAGGGCAATAATATATTCTCTATCTTATTCTCTATCCCCTTTTTAATTATTCCTAACATCCTTTTTTGACTGCCTCTGCACATTGCGTGGACATCTTCAGAGAACTATCCATGATGACCTCAAGATCTCTTTCTTGATTCGTTGTAGCCAAATTAGCCCCCATCATATTGTATGTATAGTTGGGGTTATTTTTTCCAATGTGCATTACTTTACATTTATCCACATTAAATTTCATTTGCCATTTTGTTGCCCAATCACTTAGTTTTGTGAGATCATTTTGAAGTTCTTCACAGTTTGCTTTGGTCTTAACTATCTTGAGCAGTTTAGTATCATCTGCAACTTTGCCACCTCACTTTTTACCCCTTTCTCCAGTTCATTTATGAATAAGTTGAATAGGATTGGTCCGAGGACTGATCCTTGGGGAACACCACTAGTTACCCCTCTCCATTCTGAGAATTTACCATTTATTCTTACTCTTTGTTCCCTGTCTTTTAACCAGTTCTCAATCCATGAAAGGACCTTCCCTTTTATCTCATGACAACTTAATTTACGTAAGAGCCTTTGGTGAGGGACCTTGTCAAAGGCTTTCTGGAAATCTAAGTACACTATGTCCACTGGATCCCCCTTGTCCACATGTTTGTTGACCCCTTCAAAGAACTCTAATAGTTTAGTAAGACATGATTTCCCTTTACAGAAACCATGTTGACTTTTGCCCAACAATTTATGTTGTTCTATGTGTCTGACAATTTTATTCTTTACTATTGTTTCAACTAATTTGCCCAGTACTGACATTAGACTTACCAGTCTATAATTGCTGGGATCCCTCTAGAGCCCTTTTTAAATATTGGCGTTACATTAGCTATCTTCCAGTCATTGGGTACAGAAGCCGATTTAAAGGACAGGTTACAAACCATGGTTAATAGTTCTGCAACTTCACATTTGAGTTCTTTCAGAACTCTTGGGTGAATGTCATCTGGTCCCGGTGACTTGTTAATGTTAAGTTTATCAATTAATTCCAAAACCTCCTCTAGTGACACTTCAATCTGTGACAGTTCCTCAGATTTGTCACCTACAAAAGCTGGCTCAGGTCTGGGAATCTCCCTAACATCCTCAGCCGTGAAGACTGAAGCAAAGAATCCATTTAGTTTCTCCACAATGGCTTTATCGTCTTTAAGTGCTCCTTTTGTATCTCAATCACTGGTTGTTTAGCAGGCTTCCTACTTCTGATGTACTTAAACATTTTGTTATTACCTTTGGAGTTTTTGGCTAGCCATTCTTCAAACTCCTCTTTGGCTTTTCTTATTATATTTTTACACTTAATTTGGCTGTGTTTATGCTCCTTTCTATTTACCTCACTAGGATTTGACTTCCACTTTTTAAAAGATGCCTTTTTATCACTCACTGCTTCTTTTACATGGTTGTTAAGCCACGGTGGCTCTTTTTTAGATCTTTTACTGTGTTTCTTAATTTGGGGTATACATTCAAGTTGGGCCTCTATTATGGTGTCTTTAAAAAGCGTCCATGCAGCTTGCAGGGATTTCACTTTAGTCACTGTACCTTTTAGTTTCTGTTTAACTAACCCCCTCATTTTTGCATAGTTCCCCTTTTTCAAATTAAATGCCACAGTGTTGGGCTGTTGAGATGTGAGGGTGTTCTTCCCACCACAGGGATGTTAAATGTTATTATATTATGGTAACTATTTCCAAGTGGTCCTGTTATAGTTACCTCTTGGGCCAGTTCCTGCGCTCCACTCAGGACTAAATCGAGAGTTGCCTCTCTCCTTGTGGGTTCCTGTACCAGCTGCTCCAAGAACCAGTCATTTAAAGTATCAAGAAATTTTGTCTCTGCATTTTGTCCTGAGGTGACATGTTCCCAGTCAATATGGGGATAATTGAAATCCCCCACTATTATTGAGTTCTTAATTTTGATAGCCTCTCTAATTTCCCTTAGCATTTCATCATCACTATCACTGTCCTGGTGAGGTGGTGTTGCGTGGAAGAACATATAAGCAAGCTTAGCTCTAATTTAACAGCATTGTTGGCAAGGGAGCCACAACTTAAGCATGAAGATAAATCAATAGAAGGATCAAAGCCAATACAATACCATGGCCAACTAGCCCAACACATGCCCAGCAAGGCTGCAGATGCTTGCTGTACAGCAAGCTGACTTATAGGACCAAATTTTGAAAGTGATCATAAAACCAGTCTCAATGTTTGCATGTGCAATCAAATGTATGTGCCAATTTCAAGCAGCAACCCATCTAGCTACCTGATTTGTGGGCATAGTCAAGTAATCAGATGTCTAAATCTAGTATTTGCCTTCACAATTAATTGGACCCAAAACTGTGCCTGCAAAAATGAAAACCATTAAAAATTATGCTCAACTAAAATGAAAAATTACAGCTGATGAGAATTGCAGAGATACTCAGAGGGAGGAGGAAAATGCTTGTACAGAAGCTTCTAAAAGAATTATGATTCACCAACCCTTTTTCTCCCCTGTGCTGTATCTGTGCAGCTCACATAAAAATTCTTTCCTAGGGCTGGATTAATTCAGTCTTGGTCCTTATTTTCAAGGCATTCAATGGCCTGGACCCAACATATCTAAAAGATCACCTAAAACAGTATGGCAAGGTCTGTGATCAACAGCTTTTCTCCTATGGCACAATGGAACTCTACAATACATCTTACATCTATGTAGGAGCCAGAGTTTTCTCAGGGGATGGTCCCAGACTGTGGCACAAACTCCCATAACGACCATCACAAACCTCACTTCCTGCCACTCCAAATGCAAGGTACTCTTCTTCAATTGAGTGTTTTCTAACATAAAAACATAACATTTTGTGCATAAAAGAAACAAAAAATACTACATAGGTTGCACACACAATTCTCTCCCTGGGGATAGGATATGAGAGAGAACAAACTACACATGACAGATATCAGCCATGCCATTTAATGTACTATGGAAGGCATCCAGATACTACAATGATGAGAGTGGTACAAGAACCTACATAGTATAGAATTGAAAAGCACTGTCCCCATAGATGGCCGCAGTAGATGAAATGAACCAACTGTTTTAAGAGGCCCACTTTTAAATGCTTCCTTAGCTGAGACAATGTCAGCCATCCTAGGAAGACCCCATCTGCTGCTTTACAGCATCCAGTGACAAACTGGTTTTACCTGAATGTATTTTTCCATGAGCCTGATCGCCTTTTGCCTAGCGGTGGAGTCATAGGTACCACTCAGCCCAACTGCTAAAAATAACCATCTTTGGAATTCCAGAGAGCCTGCTAAGTGGCTATCACCTTATCATAGAAAGAAGCCAGTCGTAAAGGTGGCTAACAGCAGCCACAGATACTACTACAGGTAGATAGGAGCCTAGACTTCTAAACTCAGAAGTCAGACTGTAAAATGGTGGCAGACTCCAAGGCCATAAATATAGGAAATAAGTTTTTTCGAGGCAATGATTTTAAAATCCTGCATTAGGAATGAAGGTAACTGCTGCTAAAGCCTGCTGGCAGGTGCCTCCATGTAACTCCAGTGAGAATATTGTGATACTCTGTGTCTCAAAGTGATACTCTGCACCTCATATTCACCATGGTGATATAATTATGATATGTTTTGTACAAAGTTTGTGTAACCCACACACCTTCTGAGTGTGGTGTTGTGTCCCATCTAGTGGCACCGAGACCACCCACTGCCCCCCACACACTCACAGCGAGAGAGAGAGAAAGACTCTCTCTCTCTCTCTGTGACTGCTCTACAGCCTTAGCTAATAGGCAGTTGACTTTTAGCTCATGCTATAGCAGTTCATGCACTAAACTCCCAGAGGTCCCTGTTCAATCCTGCCTGCCGACGACCAGGGTCTATCGGCGTTACATATGCCTTGTGAGGTAATTTTAAAAAGTCTTGATCGACTGAACATTAATATCCTGTTGGATTGTATGTGCTATCATTGTATGAGAAGTTATTAAGTTGCTATGTATGTGTTGCTGAAATATGTCGTGAGGCTGGAAACACCCACAAGTGGCCTTTCAGGTACAACAATAAAAAGGCCAAACAATGTTGATGGCTCATTGAGGAGAATACAAACACTCATGAAGATTACCCCAGAACCTGTGGACAATGGAAACCTCTCAGAGATAGCACATACCCAAAGGAGACTGGTTGACTCAGGTCACAGCAAAAGATATTTCCAGCAAGTTGGAAGAAGATACAAAAGGGAAGTGACATCCTCGCTTGGCCTCACTCCCCCTAAAACACAGCACCTGAAAACACCTAAGGAATAAAGATTGAACAGGGAAGGGGGTGCCAGGCAGGAAAGATGAAAGCTTGCCTGCATATGGAAGCTTGGTGGACTGTTTGTACTATCTAACAGGGTGAGAAACTGCTTGATTCAAATCCTATCCAGTTTAGAGAACTTAGATTGCATTTTTGTTTTATTTCTTATTGTAATCGTCTTTGATCTATGCGCTATTACTTATATTCACTTAAAATCTATCTTTCTGTACTTCATAAATTTGTTTTATATTTTTTACCTAAAACAGTGTATTTTGAAAGAAGTGCTTAGGGCATCTGCTCAGTAACAACAACTGGTGCATGGTCCTCTCCACTTTGAGGGAGGGGCAGATTGGGTAATAAATTTATACCAGTCAGGCTTTTGACTGGGACAAGATGGTACAGCTCTGGAGTCCTAGGCTGTGGAGCTGGGGAGAAGCCTTCAGGTAAGTGCAGCTGAGTGTGTCCCTGCCTGTGTAAAGGTTTGTGTGAGTGCAGGACCGGGAGCGGTCTGCAGCTTGTCACAGAAGCACAGTGTGAGAAGATGTGCCCAGGCTGGTGAGACAAATGGCTTGGGGTACCCCAGTTCCAGGTTACACCTCGGGGAAGGCGGCGTCACAAATGTAACCTACCTATTTTAGATACGTATATAGCATCCAAGTGCTCAGTCTTTAACACATTTATCCTCAAGACATTTCTGAGAAGCAGGCCAGCGTTATTATCTCCATTTTGGGGAACTGAGTCAGAGGGACTAAAGGTAAAAAGTTTTAGAGGGAACTTAGGTACTTAGGAGTCCCACTAAGGCCTTTTTTACACTACAGAGTTAAGTAGACATAAGGCAGCTTACGTCGACCTAACTATGGAGGTGTATTTACTGCAATGCTGCTCCGCGCTTTAACGCTCCTGCTACACTGACATAATAAAACTATCCCAATGAGGCGCAGAGCATAGGGCGACATAGCTAGAGTGACGCAGTGTCAGTGTAAACACTGTGTTGATTACATGGTCCTAAGCGGCCTCTAGGAGGTGTCCCAAAATGTGCACCGTGACTGCTCTGGTCACCATTTTGAACTCTGCTGCCCTGCAGCCAGGTACACAGGCAGGCACCCCTCCCCTTTTAAAGCCCCAAAGAGTTTTGAAATTGCTCTTCCTGCTTGATTGTCATGGAGAGCTCACATAGCAACTGCCCAGCTGAACATGCCAGCTTCACACAACAAACATGCTCTGGCCTGGAGTACACAGGAGTTGGTGGAGGGGAGAGGAAGCTAAGGGTCTGTGGGGAGAAATCGCTGTAGGGAAGCGAGGAAGAGAATCACAAGGATCTCCCTACCTCCCCCCCGCCACCCTCCTCATTACATGCATCTTCAGGGCCACAGCAGTACCCAAGGCACTCTGCCCCTGGCAGAGTAAACACAATGACAGCCACACATACACCCAGCTGTGAGAGCCTCGTTGGATATGGGCTTGTGAATTCCCTGTTCCTGCCCTTTAAAGATACTTTTCCCTGCATGTATGAAGTTTACCTCAGCATTACATAGGTATGTTTGCATAGGTCTGGAATAAAAATCTATTTATGGAAATTGAATTGATCTTTGTTATTCTCCATCATGTGATGGCTGCTGCTAAAATTCAAGACAATAGTAATAGGTGCATGTGCATTGTTATAGTCAGGCACACACAGCAATCATTACAAGATTCATAGCACGGTGCAAACAAACTATGTGAGACAGCACACTACAGCAACACACATTACTGTGGCTCAGTGTTAACATGCTTCTTTAAGGCCTCCATCAGCCCAATAGGTCCCCTCCTCCTCCCACTGAGCTCCTCTGATAGCCTTGCGTTCAGAATACACAGCACAGTACTGAAGAGCAGTGCAGGATTCATGCTTTCTGACAAGAGCTGGCCAGCTTACAGATTACCAGCGCAGTTGAAAAGCAGCTGGAATGGGACTGAGAAACCTGCATCATGTGATGCTGAACCTGACCCCATAAGGCATTGCAAATCCTTCCCAAGACATCCTGCAGCCAGTAGCTACCCATGGTGCACTGCTCTCTGGGTTGATGCAAGAGCTGCTACTGTGGATGCGCTGTGCCGACACAAGAAGTGTAGTGTGAACATGCAAGAGCAATTTAATTATAGCAGTGGCTGTACATCAATGTAGCTTAAGTCAGCTTAACTTTGTAGTGTAGACATAGCCTCCTACATACGTAAGTTTGTTTTAAAAATAGGACTTAGGCTCCTAAGTTATTTAGGTGCTTTTGAAAAATGTATCTTAAATGACTTATCCCAGGTCTCTCTCACAGTTTGTAGCAGAACAGGGTACCAAAACTTGGGTTTCCCCAAGACCATCCTTTCTTTTTAGATAAAATAGATGGGAGTGTCTTTTGGGGGGTGCAGAAATCCTGACAGAAACTTTACAGGTGAAAAGGAAGGTTAGGCTCATGTGGTGGTGTTAGTTTTCAGCTATAGACAATAAAATGAAAAAAAGAACCTGGAAGGAGATAAATTTGGACTCCAGTTCAGGTCTATGCACTCTGCTGAGAATGGGGTGGGCATTTACCTAGTTCACACAGACCCATGTGGGAAGTTACCATTTGGCAACAAACCCTGGATCCATCAGTCTATGGACATCAATTACTTTCCGACACTCATTTTTCCCCCCATTTAAAAAAAAATTAACAGATGCTCTTTATGTTCAATATTCACCCGCCAAAAAGTCTCCTTTTATTATGCTATTCTGATGTTCCCTTAGCTAGTGCCTCTTTGTTTTGTCATCCCAGAGTGAGTAATATCGCTTTCTGCCAAGAGAGCAAAAGAAGCTTAAATGTTTTCAACCAGATTCATCCCCCAAAAAACAAAGCATTTGGATTCACTTCAGAGGAATCAAACTGTTTTCAGTCCAGGCATCTGAGGGTAAAGTAAGATGTCATTTCTGCAATTTGCATTTAGCAGTCTATTACTGAATTAGGAGCCTATTACTTCATCTCTGCTATAGTGCCATTAAATCTTTTTTAGTAGATTCTTTCAGTAGAACTTCACCTTAGAGATTTAGGGGTCAAATGCCATAAGGTTTGCATATTATATATCATAAGCCCACATGACATCTCTACAGTTATATTTAATGTAAAATATTATAAAAATATTTTGCATTTTCTTAGCAATGTTAAACTAGCTAAACTACTACTCTACATGCCTGGGGGTTGTATTGAAAACATTTTCCTGTATATCATAGTATATTTCTATTAGAATTAGTCTCAATAATATCTGTTATTGTTTTTTATAAAGTAGAAACAATGTGCCAGATGCTTTACAGACAACTACCCTGTAAAGACCAGAGGGGACATTTTCTAAGTACCTAAGCGAATTAGAAGCCTATATTACCATAACTTTCAGTGAGGTTTAGGCTCCTAAGTTATTTAAGTGCTTTAGGAAATTGTACCCCAGGTCCTTTCCCTGGAGAAGTTATAATCTGAGTCCTGGTCTACACTGGGGGAGGCGGGAGGAATAACATAGCTGAAGTCGACATACTTAGATTGACTTACCGTGGTGTCTTCACCGCGGTGAGTCGACTGCTGCCGCTCCCCCGTCGACTCTGCCTGCGCCTCTCGTGACGCTGGAGTACAGGAGTCGATGGGAGAGCACTCGGGGGTCGACTTATCGCATCTAGACTAGACACGATAAATCAATCCCCACTGGATCGATCGCTGCCCGCCGATCCGGCGGGTAGTGAAGACGTACCCTAAGACTCCAATCAAACTGTGACTACTCACAGGTGTGAATTTAAACACCTGCATAAACACTTGCAGGATCTAGTCTTAAAACTGTCAATGCAAAACAAATGGGGTGGAGTAGAAACCAAGACAAATCTGTGTGCTCAGACACTACTGTTTAACATAGATCTTCTTAGCTCTACAAATCTGTCCTCTTATTTGGGTGTGGGGAGTATTAATGAGTTGGAGTCTCTGCTGGTGTAAGCTGATGTGTCACTGTAGTCGGTAGCTGATTTACACCAGCTGCGAATCTGGCCTGATGTGTCTAGTTAGTTAAGGCTCCTTTACGGAGAGAGCCAAGGTGAAAAGTTCTCAGGCGGCAAGGGATAGAAACAGCATTATAAAAGCTAAATATATGGATTGAGGATGGACTTGGCGAAGGAGAGGGGAGACGTGTGGTTACTAACATAGGGGGCTGCATAGGAAGGGGCCTGGCACCAAGGGTGTGTGACATGAAGAGAACAGTCAATTGCGTAGCTTTGTAAGAGCTGAGGGTGACAGGGAGCCGAAAGAGATCATAATAAAGATAGGGTTTTTTTTTTAAATGCATAATGATGAAAAAAGTGTTAGCCCCCTGCCCCAATCTGAAGAATTAAGACAATTCTCACAGAAATATTCCCCGCAAAGAAAGTTTTATTGTGATCCATTAAGTCATCTGTAGTCAATGCTCAACAATTATGGTGGGTTTACCCCTCTGCCCCCAGTTCCCATTTTCAAATTTGCCTGAAGTGTTATTTTTAAAACCTAGTCATGCAGAAAGTGTATGTACTAGAGATTTTCAGCCATCACACAGTCTTATATGACCTATATATGACCTAAACAAATAGTCTCAAAGGGACTGTCCAGGTCTTAGGCCAAATACACAGGCTGGTTAATGGTCCCTTTGTGACACACTCAAGTGGCACAATGGAGCCATAATCTAAGTGCAAATGCCCAGCAGAAAGACATCCTGCTGGCACGTCCGCATCCTTTTCCAGCACAGGGACAACGCAAAGTTCCACTTCAGCACAACAATCCTCCACTGGCTTAGTCCCATTAAGGAGTCTAAACCAGTCATGCAATTTAAAGTTGCCTGTCAGCAATCAGGTTGAGTCACGGCGGTACTAGTCAGGGAGCCAGAATCAGCCTCCTGACTTGTCCCACCTGGCACAGGAAACAATCTAGCCCATTATCTCCAAAACGGCTTTCCCCTAACCAGTTGCTGACATTAAGCTCAGCTCACATTATCAACATAAAGAATTTAAAAATCTATTTTCCTTGCCATCCTTTACGCTGATTATTTACTTCTTGAACTTTACTCAGTGTGACCAGTGAAGATTGACTCTATTTTCCCATCTAGATACTAATACTGCAGGAAAATGTTCTGTGAGCGTCAGATGTCTTTATGGTCAGTTACTTTGCCTTAGTGAGTTTTGCTTTCTGATTCAATGCACTAGCACAGTGTTTCTCAAATGCAGCCAATGTGGCCACATGTGGCCACCAGGGGCTTTCTTGCAGCCACAGTCTCCTGGGCTGGAGGGGGCAAAGTAGCAGCCACTCCCCCTCTCTATTGCTTCTGGATGCCCTGCCTTGGTGTTGGTTGCTGGGGATGCCAGCTTGGGTTGGGCCATGTCCTCTGGAGACAGCTGGGGCACAATGCTGGAGGAGCAGGCAGCGGTGAGTTCCCCACCTTCCCAGGGGTGGTGGGGGTTCAGCCCTGGGGTGGCAGGCTCAGATTGCACGGCAGCAGGCCCCAGGCTCTGGAGGCGGGGCTTCAGGCTCTAGCCTCCTACTGCCTCCGCGGCCCGCCATTCAGGGCTTAATTTGTCCCCAGGCTTGGCAGGGCTGAGTAAGTCTGAGTAAGCAGTTTTGATTTAACTATTTAAATGCAATCCTGACTGTGTTTGTTTATATAATAGATTTCTGAGAGGTCCAAAGTCCATAACCAGGCTTGAATCTCATCTACCTTAAAAAAAGTCAGAGGTTGCTCAGATCCAGGGCTTTGTTCTTGCCTAGTAGAAATAGATGCATTACATGAAGTTCTGATTCAGATGTCAGCTCCCCTGAAGTTTGTTCAGGTCTGTGGGCTTTGACCTCGTTCCATCTCTAATTCACAGTAAAATTATATATATTCTTTGAAACAACCTAAATTCTGGGCTTAACATGTCTTAGCAATGTCTCTAAATGGAGGAAAAAAACCCACTGAATGTGCAAAGTGATGTAGCTTTTAATATTTACTAAGAGTTCCATGTTCCACCTGGGTTTGAATCACTGTGAGTGTAGCTATCTGTCAGCCACACCAGCTGAATGGTGAATTGACAGTGACAATACACCAGTGGGGAAACAGGAAAGACCACCCTTATTATTTTTTTAATCCACTGACAAATCCACATACTGCTTTGTCCCTGCTCAGACAGAAATCAGAGGGTACAAATCTCTTCATCTTCCTTTCAGCACTTCTTGCCAAGGTGCTAGTGGCTTGCAGCCAGTAAATGGAGTAGGCTTCCTGCCAATCACCAATGAAACCATTTCATCTGCTTCTCAAAACAGGAAGTCAGCAAGAAAAAGTAAAACGCCTTTCACTGCTGTCGGAGCTAGAATGAGCCATATTTCAAAATCCTAATTAAAAACAATAAAAATGGAGCTTTTGTCATCCGCATGCCATGCATTGGTAGTACACTGGTCATAAACAATATAGTGTATTAATTTCAAAACTCAGCTGTTTGGAGCAGGGACCTTGTTTTTATAAGTGTTTGTACAGTGACCAGCACAATGGAGTGGGATCTCTCAGTGCTATTACAAAAGAAATCATTAATAATGCATATATTTATTCTTCCCCATATTCAAACTATTTAGTTTCTCAATCACTTTGAAGACACCTTTGGAGAAATTAAAATTCCTTTGGCAAAACCATAAAAGCTTTCTTCTAGATCACCAACATTTTGACCTCCGCTTGAGTTGAATGGCTCACAATTGTCTGCCATGAGGATGCCTGAGAGATTCCTTGAGCAATGCTGAAGGAAATCCCTAATGCTCTGTTATGGAAACAGAGTGATATCATACTCTGGGTAAAGAGATAGTGTATAACGTGGCATGTCTTGTCCTCTGAGGATGAGCAATTGCTCCTAGACCCTCATAACTATATTCTGCTGCACAGGAGACCTACAGCATTTCCACTACCCAGACGGATTCTTCATTGTGAGACAGTGATAGTGAGCCCAGCAAATGGAACAAAGGTCAGTGAGATTTGTGTAAAACTAACACATCTGTATCAGCAAATCCGGTTCATCGTGGCTTATGAATCCAGCTCTGTATTTTGGAGCTGAAGCTTTTAGAAATCTCAACAGCTGTCTAATGTCACATGACCAGTGGGTTTATTCTTAAGTAATATCATGAGGTAGTCTCAATATGACAGACCAGTTCTGACATGCTGAAGGTCAAATGGTTCAGTCAGAGGATTGACTGCTGTCATAACTAACACGTTGCGCCTGGACTAGACTATAGGGCAGAAAATGCTTGTGTATGGTCCTTTTCCAACCTCTAGCGTGAAGCAGGGACCATCCATCTTTAGTCTTTGGAAAGTGCTGAGATTCAGAACACACCAAAAATAAAAAAATTATTGCATGCCGCATATCCTCCACTCTCTACAGTGGCTTTCTATTGAATACTGAGTCAAGTTCAAGGCCTCAGCCCTTATTTCAAGCCACATAGGGTTTGTCTAGGCAGCAATTAAACACCCGCAGCTGGCATGAGTCATCTGGGCTTGCAGGGCTCGGGATACAGGGATGTTTAATTGTAGTGTAGACTTTCAGGCTGGATCTGGAGCCCAGGCTCAGGACCTTCAGGATATAGAAATTTCTTAGGGGTTTCTCCCAGATTGTGGAATAAAGTTCCACAAGAATTAAGGACCATCTCAAATCTCACCACCTTCCTCTCCCAGTGCAAGATGCACTTCTTTGGTCTGCCTTCTCTAATAAGCATGAGCTGTGAGTACATATTAACACAAAACCAAAAAACACACAACAGCAACAAGAGACCCTTCCAAAACACTCTACACTACATGCATGATTCTTCTCATGGGGAGAGGATGAGAGAGAATACAAACCACATGTGACAGATGTCAGCGATGTTGTTTCAACTGCTGGAAGGGTGCTCAGATGCTACAGTGATGAGGGTGGCATAATCAGCTATATAAATTAGAAAACACTTTTCCACCAAACTGAGCTGAATTTGAACAAGCGGTGACTGTCATAATTATAATGTTAGTTTAACCAATTACTACCTTCATTTTAAGCCCAATTCTGTGCTGAGCACCGTTACTTCAATCCCATTTACTTCAATGGGCACTAACGTCAAGGATGGCAATGTTTTGCAGCTTTGGACCCATTGTTTGTTTATTTACAGCAGGGTACAAAGCTTAGTGCTTTTTTCCAAACATTCAAGATGGATAGCTCAGAGCTCACAGTCTAAGCAAACAGACAAGCTGGCAGATATCAGGGTAAAGGGAACAGCCATGGGCAATTTATATAGGTCTCCGATCACAGTAAGCAGCATGACAGAAATGGGTCTTTAAGAGGGACTTAAAGATGGAGAGAAAAAAGTCATGTGGATGAGATCAGGGAGGTGACACCAAGCACAGGGGGCCGTGTGGAAGAAGGTACAGAGATGATTGTGCACGAAGCTGACAAACAAGTAAATAAGGCTGGGAATATGGATGGAGCAGAGGGGAAAGGAGATAATACAAAGCTTCACAAGTGAGAATTCCTGCCCAGTAATGCCGATTATAATTGAATTACTATCAGGTAATGCTTTTAGCACTTTGGTTCAGCATAGTTCCACTGTTCACATCTGCTGCCTGAGGAAACTCTGCAGGCCACCAAGCCTGTAAATGCTAATTGTGATTCTTCAGGGGTGATGGAATGGTGGTAGGGCCCTGGAGGACAAACCTTCACAGCTCCTTGCCTGGGGCAGGATGTTGTAGAACCCTGAGGCCTCCCAACAGGGGCCTTAAAGGGCCTGGCACTCTCCATCACATTCATCTACTAGTAAAAACCAGAGGGAAGTTTTGAAGAAGCAAATTAGTTGACAGGTTCATTCCGAGGAACTACACAGCCAAGAATTCAAAAATCACAGTTCAGGCCCCAAAAATCATGATATTGTCTTAAAATCATGAGTTGTTGTGTTGTTTTTGTTTGTTTGTTTTTTTAAATAATTGTTTGGGGTTCTGTTTAGTTGTGCTTTGCTTATGGCCTTTAGGGTTCAAGTTTATGCTTTTCTCTCCAACCATCAGGGCTAGAGAATTATTTTTTTTTCTATATAAACTGAGATTTTCACATAATCACATGTATCCAAGAGCTAGAACTTTAAGGAAAACACCAAATATCAGAAGGTTTGTGATAAAGACTCAAGAGTTGGCGACACTGTACACTTATGAACCTGTACTGTGAAGGAATAGTATAACATCACATAATCCATATTATGAATAATGCCAAGTACTATAGAGGCATGAACATACAAGAAACTTAGTATACTAAGCATTGTATCATTATAGACAGAAATATTCTTATAATACAATGAAATTCCTCTTATGCCCACAACATTTATATATTTCTTTATAAAGATACAGTTAAATGTACTTGCTACACATGGGAAGATTTGGTCAGGAATTTATTGCCCTCCCCCCCCCTTTTTTTTTTTTGGTAAGCCATTCACTAATAAAATTATCCTCCCCCTCAAAAGAAGTTATTGTCTTGCTCATGGACGCAGGTGGAGAGTGATAGGAATTTGGGTCTGGCAGGTTGTGAGGGACCAGGGCATAGGTGGGCTGGCCTAGCAGTCACAGCTATACTGGGGTCCATGTCAGAGTCAGTAGTGATGAGCAAGGATTGGCCTCCTGGTGGCACTATGGGAACATCAGCTGTCCC
Source organism: Mauremys reevesii (assembly GCF_016161935.1). NCBI lineage: Eukaryota > Metazoa > Chordata > Testudines > Geoemydidae > Mauremys > Mauremys reevesii. Next base: position 69,488 of record NW_024100766.1, on the reverse strand, counting down.
AGGTTCTGCAGCCCCAGATTTTAATCCCTGGAACCTTACATCACCCACCACCACCACTTAGGGGCATCCTTCCTCTGGATAGGTTGCAGACTTGGTTTATCCAAGTGGTATTGATGAAACCTTTTTCCAAGTCAGGGGCATGGACATGGACAACAGGTTCCAAGGAGCATTCTTCAGGATCATAGCCCTCCCAATTGGTTAGGTAGTATATTATCCTACTCTGCAGTTTAAAGTAAAGGATAGCACGGACTACATATTCCTCAGACCCCTGGATGTGGACTGTCAGAGGTAGCTGTTGGGACTAATCATAGAATCACAGAATATCAGGGTTTATTTTTTATCCATAGCTGAGGATGGGTTACATGAAATTGAATAGCCCCAGTGAATTCTTCAGTATTATGTTTTCCGTATACTTACTGCCCTTCCCCCCCCACACTGGTTTATGACTGCACAGAGGATATTATGCTCAACGTTTGCATTTCACTGCTCTGTATATCAGGGTTAGATGGGGATATATTGTAGCAGTACTAAATTTGTTCAGTGAAAAATAAAGTTACAGTACGGTGCATCTTAGGTGGCCTTGACACTTCATGAAAGCCAGAAAATAATCCAATTGTATGATGCACCTCTCTCCTTCCACTCAGACACCTTCCCCCGCCCTCCATCCCATGCCAGGAGTCTCAATGGGTTTGGAAGCAGCTGCTCATCTCACCCTTTCAGCAGGCAGAAGGATAGTAGGCAGCAATCATCAAGAGCAACAGGGAAAGTAGTCATACTTTTGCACTTACATAATGCTGTTTAACCAGTGAGCTCAACATGAGGTATAAATGTTCATCCACTCACAAAGCCTTTCAGTTTTTTGGTCAGGTGAGCAAGCATCATTTTGTCAGAGACACATTTTACTGATGGAAAAACCTACAGAAAGGTAAAATCACTTCCCAAGGCTATAGAGGGAGCCAATGGAAAAGCTGGAAGTAGAACACAGGAGTGCCATCTCCAAGGCCTCTGCTCTAACCACAACACAACATTTTAAAGGAAAAGGATGCTAGGGGAGGCCATTTCTCCTAGCAGTGAGAGCCTTAAGGCCAGAGTTCAATTCCCAGCTCTGCCTCTGGGTAGCCGTGGGCAAGTCATTTCACCTTTCTATCACTTTCCCCAACTGTAAAATGGGGATCGTGGCACTTATCTCCTTTGTAAATCACTTTGAGATTTAGTGATGAAATCACTATATAAGAGCTAAAAGAACAGGAGTATTTGTGGCACCTTAGAGATTAACACATTTATTTGGGCATAAGCTGTGGGCTATCAGATGCATGTAGTGGAAAATACAGTAGAAAGATATATATACACAGAGAACATGAAAAAATGGATGTTGCCATACCTACCTAGTCTAATCAATGAAGGTGGGCTATTATCAGCAGGAGAAAAAAAAACTTTTGTAGTGATAATCAGGATGACCCATTTCCAACAGTTGACAAGAAGGTGTGAGTAACAGTAGGGGAAAAATTAGCATGGGGAAATAGTTTTTACTTTGTGTAATGACCCATCCACTCCCAGTCTATATTCAAGCCTCATTTAATGGTGTCCAGTTTGCAAATTAATTCCAGTTCTGTAGTTTCTCATTGGAGCATATTTTTGAAGTTTTTTTTTTGGAGAATTGCGACTTTTAGGTCTGTAATTGTTGGTCTCTAAGGTGCCACAAGGACTCCTCATTCTTTTTGCTGATACAGACTAACCTGCCTCCCACTCTGAAACCTGTCACTATCTAAGAGCTAAGTATCATTATTTCTACTTATTATAGGCTCTTATACTGCCATAATCACCATAGGATCTGAGTGCCCTCCAGTAAAGTGTTAACTGACATGACTAAAATCTGCCATCCTTTTTTTGAGGAAAAGGAAAGGGGGCATTTCACCTTTAGTCCTGCCGTGTGCTGGGTATTCGTTGTTCCCGGTTTTAAGCCAGACAGACCCACGGTGGGGGAGAGAAAGGACAGACATGTGGGGGAAATACAGCGTTTGTTGCTGTTCTTGGACCACAGGACGGCAGGCTGCTTTAGGCTGGCAGGTCGGCCACAACACCTGGTCTGGTCTCAGGCTCACATCCTGTCAGGGACACCATCTGGCTGGGTCTGTTCTCCTCAGACAGGACTGGGTGGTCTCGTCTCGCTGTGGTGATGCGCGCAGTGCAGCTCATTTCAGGAGTTGCGGAAAAGCCGAGGGAGCGAGAGAGAGGACCGGCGGGAAGAAATAGTGGGGCAGACAGTAACCCAAAGGGGATGCAAGGTTCTTACACGTCCCTGCAGCGCTGCCCATCGGCTGTCCCCACTGCTGGGCTGGGGACTGGGTGCCAGGAGGGTTTTCAGGAGTCTCACAACTGAAAAACAAAGTTCCTTGAACAAGAGCAAGGTCTGCTGGCCGGGAAGGAAGTCCTCTGGTCTGGTCGGCTCCCTCTGCCCTGGGGGTGAGCAGGATGAGACGACGCGAGCTGGACAAGATGAGCTGGGATGCTGGGATCCAGGTGAGAGCTGGACTGGGATTTTTTTTTTTGCCTTCTCTTTTTAAGAACCCCACAAGGGAGGCCACGGGGGGCACAGTTCCTCTGCTCAGTATTTTGTCCACCACTTAACCCTAATACTCACACCACCGATTTTGGCCCATTACTTTCTGGCCCCATCGCTTGTTTGTTAAGTCCGACTTCAGCCCAGTTCTTGAGTCGCCCCAGCCGGCCGTGCTTTGCTTGCACTGACTCAGCCTCCCGCGTCTGTTTGCCCTGGTTCATCACATTGATTGACCCCACTTGCCTTCTGTTTCCATGGTTCATCTCCAAACAGGCAACGAACCACAGGTTCTTGTGCCATGAGAGCAGCAGCCCTGGGAGACAGGACAGAGCCTTGAACCCTTCCCCTCCTCCCGGCCAGCCAGGCCCCCTCCCCTTGAGCACTATGGGAAGGGCAGGGAGGTCATGACCCCTCGGCTAAGAGCCCTGCCCTAGCTGGAGCAGAGCAGCAGGCAGACCCCAGCCCTTCTGGGCTCCCTTTGCTGCAGGCTCCCTGCCCGCAGGGCCCTGGGAAGGTGTTGGGATCATGAGCCCTCACATCGCTCAGAAGGAAACTGAGGCGCACGTCCTTGAAGCTGGTCAGCTGAGGGTCTTGTGTCTGCACAGGGGCCGACGAGTCGAACAGGCCCAGAGCTGGCCCTGCAGGAAGTCACCCTGTGCCCCATGGCAGAGGAGCCGGTTGGTCTGGCCTGTCTGTCTCCTCCTGTGTGTTCTGGTGCCATCCTGAGCTCCCTCAGGAGCCGGAATCCCTCCCCCATAAGCAGTGTGCAGGGCTGCATAGAAATTCATGACCCTCTGGCCCAGTCCTTCCCTGCCCCGTTCCCCCCTCACCCCCATCTGGTCCCATCCGGTCCTTCCCTGCCCTGTTTCCTCCTCTGGTCCCATCCCGTTCTACCCTTCCCCCGTTCCCCCCTCTGGTCCCACCCCATCCTTCACCACCTGTTCCCTCCTCACCTCCTCTGGTCCCATCCCATCTTTCACTGCCCTCGCTCTGTGTCCCGTCCCGTCCCGCCACCCTTCCCGCCAACCCCTCTGGCCCCGTCCCATCCTTCCCCGTCTCCCCCCTGCACCCCGTCCCATCTTTCCCAACCCCCGTCTCCTCCGTGCCCCATCCCGTCCTGCCCTGCTACCCTCCCCGCCTTCCCCCTCCCTGTCCCCCCCCTCGCTCTTCTGGCCCCGTCCCATCCTGTCATTCACTGCCCCCGTTCACCCCTCTGGCCCCATTCCACCCTGCCTTGCCCCAGCCCCACCTTCCCCCAGCCCCATTCCATCTTTCCCTGCCCCCATCCCTGCCTTCCCCCTCTGTGTCCCATCCCATCCTGTCCTGTCCTTCCCTGCCCGTCACTGCCTCCTCCCCTTGCGTCCCATCCCGTCCTTCCCTACCCCCGTCCCACCTCCTCTTCTCCTGTCCTTCCCTGTCCACCATGGAACCGGAGTGGCTAAATGCTTTTATCCTCTCAGGCTGAAACACAAACACAGAGGCTGAGAAAAGCAAGTCTGCAAAGAACCCAATTTAAACAAGTCTGGAAGCAAAGCCCAGAAGGAGATTGCAAAGCCAAAGCCTCAATTGCAGCCTTCCAACCACAAAGCGCCTCGGAAAGAAAGAAAAGCAACTCTCGGCCCCGCGGGGAGCCTGCCGCGTGTGAGGAGCGAATGTGAGGGCTGCGAACGCTGCCTGCCCTTCAAAGCTCCCAGCGTTGACATTCTGAAATAAGGTTTCCATCAGGCGGTCTGTATTTCATGGCCAACATGAAATAGACAACACACAATTTGCTGAAGGTATTGACAGAAATATGCCGCTTCTTAAGGTGCCATAAAGGGGTCAACAGCATTTGAGATGCTTCTCCAGCCTGGTGGGAAGGATGCTCAGCTTCCAGGCTGCTCTAAGTGCTCTGCACATAAATAAAGGGGATTTCACACTCCTGTCTGACAAGCACAGCTGCAGGCCTTGGAACCGTCTGTGCTTTCAAAAATTTAGTCACAGGCAGCAAAGATAAACAAGGAGTCACTTGCATTGTGAGAACCCCAGGACTGCAGGGACCTGGGAGGGGTTATTTAAACGTTTATTTTCCCCCCTCCCCAAATCAGACATTTTTACCTGGATTAATTCTAGCAGGTGCTTGAAGTGTTTGTTTCCCTTTGCAGTACCCAAAACACAATTTTGAAACTATTTTAGACTGACAGCTAAAAAACACGATCAAAGCAAAGGCAGCAGAGCTAATGCACTGCAGCACCAGGGAACTGAATGCTTTCTTAAAGAACCTTCCCAAACCAGAATCATTCCAGAGCCCATTCAAACTGTGAGCTCTCGCTTCAGCTCAAGTTTGAAGTGCACAGCACTAACCACCAACAGAACAAACCCATCCCAACGTAAAAGTTCTCTGCTTCTGAAAGCCAAACTCATGTGACGTGCACGGCTGACTCATAACCCTGGGTCCTGCAAACGTGTATTTAACGCTATGTGCAGAGTCCCGTTCAATGGGACCACACGTGCCTACAGAAAAGCATGTTTAGATAAGCCTTTGCACAACCAGGTTTAAGTCACCTTCTTCGTTAGCTCTGGGCCAGAGCTGGTTGCCAGTACAGACTGCCATCGCTCCAGTGTAGAGCTCTGACAGTTTCTCCTAGCTGATGTTGTCCTTCTGTTTTAAATTTTGCATCACAGGCTTCAAAATTATGCAGATTTTTTTCTTTCATTCATGAAAGATTTTAGGAATAGCTTCCAAAAGAGAAGTGTTCAAGGAACAGTACTTTGGATCACCACAATCTGTTTACATTAAACTCAAGTTTCTCATTCACTTTTGAAAATGGGATTTAGGTCTTGACTATCAGGGGAATGCCATGAAGCTGACTGATACCATGTTTTACAGACTGCCAAGGCTGGAGATAGGTTAGTCACTGTGATTGGTATTTTGTTTACACCTAAGGTCAGTGTCAATGTTATGCTTTACCATAAGTTATACACACTGATGAAGATACTGTAGCTATTGCACTTCAGACTCAAAATTAGCTTCATTAGAATTGGTAATTTGGCTCAAGCTAAGGCTGGGGGGTGGTTTTGTGATTCTGAATTAGGAGTGTTGCTGTTTTACAAGACAATGGAATTTACGTTTAAATCTTAATTTTGTATTTCCTAATACTGTATGCTTTGGAAACTGAGAAATGAGCGATGGGCATGACTGGAACTCAGATCAATGTAGCTGTTTAGGACTAGTGATGCCAGTGGTGTAACCCGCCTGCAGGGCACTCTTATTCCAGTAGAAGAGTGGCTTAGTGGGGTGGTTTAGCTTAAATCTCTTTTCAATTGATATAAACCAAACCAACAAAGGCCTTTTGGATACTGAACTCAATGTCCATGAGCTTCAGACCCATACAGCTCAAATGGCTAAAATTCAGACCTTCACTTAAACCAAGAAATCTTTTCCAACACCGACAAGGCCAAAGGCTCTTAAGTAATTTAAGCATTGGAAATGTTACCTATAGCCTAAAACCTATTTGTGTTGTTCTAGGTTGCCACTACTGGGGGCTCATTTTCCTGTTGCAAGACTGGATCAATTACCTCCTTAAATCAGATTTTATTCTCCAATGCACAGCCTCGTTAAAGGCACACACAGCTCAGTCACACCAATCTCACTACAATCTAGAATTCACCAGTCGGTGCTGGAGGTAATGTAATCTACCATTCTGAGATGATGGAATTCTTCAGAGCAGACAGGCTGCTTATAGGATTAGAGAGAGATGCTATAAAGAGGTTCTCTTTCTCTTCATTTTTGTGTGGGAAGACAAAGGAAAAGGAAATAAAATGGCCTGCTAAAGTGGTGTAAGAGGACAAGGCAGTCTGAGCAACCCAAAACAGGTTTTATTGAAATACAAACAAAATTACAGCCAGGGACAGCTTTTAGGAACAGCATTTCCAAAACATGGGAAACAAAACAAAAGCTCATGGGTAATCTTGAAAATCTGGTACCAAGTTGTGGGACCCCCGTTTTCAGAACTGCACCTAACTAGTGCAGGAATGGTGGCCCAATGGCTATTAGCTAGGTACATTGTTGCTAATGGCCCTATGTACCCATAATCAGACTAGCAAATTGTAGGTTTTCAGCCCAGCCTGAACACATCCAAAAATAAAACTTTAGCTCAAATGCACTTTTTTTTTTTTAAAAGAGGAAACCAGAGAGTAACTTTCGCCAACAGGCTTCTCAAACTTCCCCTTGTTTCTAACCCTGGAGGAGCATCAAGTTGCTGGGTGGTCAGGTGAAGCTTTCTTGTAAGGAAGACCACCACTGATTTATCCTGTGTACAGACATTCTGCCCCAGCTCACTGCTGTCCTGTGCCTTGAGACAATCACTCCCACCACCGCAAAGCTGCTGTGACAAGCCGCAAGGGCACCAATGAACTGGGTCCTGTGTCTCACTGCAGGAGTCACTGTCCAAACACCAGATCTGGCTCCGATTTCGGAAAAGGGCTGTATTTCTGCACAAGGCAGAAGATGCTGGGTGGTCTCTGACAACATAGCCCTGGTTTCCAGCTCAGGTACAAGTGCCTTTGGTGGGTCCATTTCAGCAAGAACACAGCATTTTAGAGTTAGATATTCTGGACCAGATCCTCAGCCGTTGTAGACAGGCATGGCTCCACTGACGCCGATTCACACTAGAGGAGGATCTGGCCGATTGTACACAGTTCCTATGTGTACCACTAGTCACAGCTGCATCTGGGTGCCAATAGGAACCACTATTTTCAAGGGATTAAGATTCAGTCACAGTTTTGGTCCAGACTGAAACTTGGTCACAGGCAAGCAACTTCCAGCTGCCAGTTTGAGGGTGACAGACAGAAGAGCTTCAGATATTTTCCCACACTTTTTGAAGTGGTCCCCCTGTTCATTAGGACATTCCCCAGGCCATTCCCCTACAACCTCAGCCAATGCCCATGGGGCTTTGAAGACATGCAACACAACAGCTTTTCTAAGCAAAGCAGCTACAATTTTTCTCTGAGTTCATGTGAGATTGAGACCTCATAGGGGAGTGCCTACACCACCAGCACTGCTAGAGGCCCTGCTAGAAATGATTACAGCCCGGTTTCATTCTGGAGCACCCTTTCCTAAGTGCCTTGAAAGCCTTGAACAGGGCCAGGCTTCAGCACAGCTCAGGGATATGCTGCTGTCCTGTGTTTTAGCAGAGACGGATCCCTCCAGCACTTGGTGGGGTGACAGACCAAATGAACTGACTGCTCACAAACTAAGGATAATGAACGTGGAGAGTGGGTTGAAAAGAATCAAAGGGATTGATTCCTCACAATCCAAACCCACAAATAAAAAAAATGCAATAAAAAAAACCTGTGGGTGTTAGAGCAGCAGAGAGTTTGTAACCTCAAGAGCAGCTGAGTGCAGAGTTCAGCAGCGCTTTGCCTAGCTCTGGCGGAGCAGAGGAGACATCGGAGTAAGTGTCCTCTTCTCCAAGATGTCCCCTTTCAAGTTAAGGTCTTATCTTTCAGAGGGTTAAGAACAAAAACACCCCTGCAGTTGCAGTAACTTATCTGCAACCTACTAGATAAAGGTTATAAACAGCTTGCTTCTATTTCAGTTAGGCACCCCCACGCTGCCAGACCCCTTTTGGGTATGCTTTGAAAGGCGTGGGTCTGTTGGTTATTTATTGCATGGATCTTTTACATCAAAACTCAACCCAGATTCTGATAACAAGTTAGCTGTAAGGTCACAAGTACACGTTGCTAACACCCTACTAAGATGAAAGGGCAGAAGGTGGGGCAGGCAGGGTGAGGTCAGAGCTTGTCAGTAGGAGTGCTGCAGGTGACGGGCTGGGACAAGACACAGCACTGACTGACAACAGGGGATTATTTCCATGATCACATAGTGGGGACGGTACTCTGCCTAAACCCAACTGAGAATTTCCTTGCCCTTTAATACTAGAGAGCGGGAGTTTGAGACACATGCAGCTTTGGCCTAACTGCTCCACTGAAGCCAGTGCCTCCCACTAGCATCACCTGGAGCAGTCAGGGTCTCTGCACATGGAAGTTTCCCCAGAATAGCTACATCTGTTTAAGACCCTGTGTAGACATTCTGTTCTAGAATAACAGTGCCTTGTTCTCATTTAGCTTAATCCACTTTGGATGTGGATTAATCTTTAAACTAAATTAGAAAAGGGTTCTCTTACTCAGCAGTAAATGTCCACACAGGGAGTTAATCCGGAACAGCTATTTCAATAACTTTCCCACTGTAGACAAGCCTGAAGGCCAACACCAAGCTCTTTGGGTGATCCCAGAGGTAAGTCCAGGCAATGCTGTTTCAATTCCTGCCCCGGTGCTGTGGCACGCTCAGTGTCTGAGGTCTGTGCACCTTCCTGCCGCCACAAGTCTTTGAGGCAATGCATCAGAACAGTTAGCCTAAAAGCAGTCCCATGACAGCTGCCCTCTGGAGGAGAACATGCTGCCCTAACAGGACACTGCAGAATGCATTCTTTAGAGGTGTTATAGACTGTGCCAATCTGGAGCGTGGAGGTTAGAGACATGCTGCCACTACATACAATTGTTAGGGAGCGTTATTCTGCATGCACTGGGATTTTCACAGACTAGTTTTAATGGCCAAATTAAAGCTGTATAGTTTGCTTTGCTGCTAAGAAGTTGACTATTTAACTCTGCCCTCAAGAGAAATACTTTCAAGTTGCAAAGACTTAAAAAAAAACAACTACCCAACAAGTTTTATAACAGAGCTGATGCTAATAGAGGGGAAGTTGCTACTGACCTGTTATCACAAGTTTTCAGACATTTCTCTCATCGGGTTTGCAAGTGGGACCTACTAAACCACAATGCCAGGCGTGGAACACGAAATCCCTACCAAGAGAGTATCTCGTGGATGCAGCAATGGGTGCAGGAAGAGCTCACTAACTAGAGCACATTTTTATTTCTTGTCAGAATGGCAGGGTGGCAAAAGGGGATTTTGCTACACTTGCCTTCTGACCAAACACACTTCACTCCCTATATGTGTTTCCATGGTGACAAGCGCATGTCAAGCGCAGGATTATCCTTCCTGTGCAGGACCAAGTAGTGATGCTAGGCGAAGAGTGAGGAGGGGCCTTTGCTCTTTACTCAGAATATCAAGTCTCTTTTGTGCAGTGGAGGGGAACAGGACAAGGCAGATTTGACTAGAATGTGATGGGCCAGATCCTATGTCTGGCTGACACGCCGATGCTGGAGCCAGCCGGGGACGGAAATATCTTCTAGCGTAATTAATGCAGCCTAAGGACTACTTGAAACTATGCTGACTACAGCAGTTCTCCTGAGACTGCTCTTTGGGCCAAGAATGGTTGGAGTGTACCATGCTTTAGGGTGGCCCACTCCTGCACTTCTTTGCCCCAGGAGAAGGGGGCAGGTAGCATGAAACCCGTTATGCCAGCTTGACATCAGGGAAATCCCTGGCTGCCCTCTGTCCCCTTTGCTCTGCTGGACAGACACAGATGGGACAGAGCTATGGACCAGGATCTGGCTGGATATTCTCATGCTTTAATGTTATCCAGCTCACCTGACACAAGGTGCTGGACTGGGGGGACATTCCAGCATGCATAATACTCCTGACACCCCAGCCCAGTCCTTATAGAAATTAACATTCCCTCACCTTCCCCATGAAGTCCAAGGACACCTACACACACTCCTGCTCAGAACTAAGCACCACTGAGTATAAAAGCCCCCACTGCACAAGAGAGTCTGAGCGAGACTAGCGAGGGGCGCCAGGCCAGAGGTGCTCAAGCAGCAGCATGCACTGGGCACCATGTATGAGGTGCGGTGTTAGGGCCCAGTGCAACTGTTTTATTGATAAGGCACCATTTCAAGAGACTCAGACTAAACTCCCTCTGTGTTGGCTAAGCACTTGCCACCCTAACCTCACTGAATCCCCCATCCCAGCTCCCTTACAGATGAACTTTTAGGCCTAATCAAAACAGCAATGAGAATTTTTTGTTTAAAAGGCTTTTTGCTTCGACTCCCCCATACACCATCTACAGTCTGAATGGCAGCTCCATCTAGGTGGATGGGCACAACAGGCAGCCTTAGAGCTGCGGCTGATCTGACCCTGGGACACCCGAGGACTATACACATTCAAGGTCTCTAGAGGGAAACTTAGAGGGACCCAAACATTCAGATGCCTAACTCCTCATCAGGAGAGCCGTACCACTTTGAGAGCTTACCCCAGTGTGAGGGCCCACATGGACCAATGGCCTGACCTGGCACTGCAATCCCTATGAGAGAAACGCACCATCAGTACCATGCAGGGGTAAACAGCCACAACACATTTTAATGCAAAGACATGCAGGAGTCCAGCAATGATTAATGCAAACACCCTACAGGAGGTAACTTGTAGAGCATTCAGTTCAGACCGTTTGAACTCTGCTAGCTCCTTGGCACCAGCGTGTATGGAGTTAGTTTTGAGAATCTCTGGTATCAAGGGTTAACAGCATTCTGTCCAATTACCTTGGTCAGGATGATTTCAGGACAGCAGCCAGATATGTGAAGGACAGTTCTGCAGGAAGGTTAGGGCTGCGAGTGCTTAGCCAACACAGAGGAGTTTATCTGAGTCTCTTAACCAGCACCTCACATTTCTAAAGGAAACAGATAAGCATTCAATAGCAGCTTCTTCTCTTCTCTGGTCTTCAGTTACCAGCTCCTGCAATTAGATTACAAAGCAAGACATTGTAGATAATCAATAGCAGCAGCTCTAACATCATCCCCCAGTTGTAAGCATCAGACAAGCTGCTTCGGACTCAATGTAGGTGCACAAGCTACCACCACTCCCATCCCCCCCCGCCAAGTCAATCACTGTGTTGAAACTTTGAGACACTTGGACTGTTCTTCCACACTCGTGCTCAGACCCAGGCAGTTTGCGGTCTCACCAGGGCAACGAAGCAGCACTACTCGTGCTGCCACCACAAGAGCACAAGCAACACCTGTACTAGCACAGAGGAGCTAGTGTTTTGCTCCTTGGTCAGCATACTAGGGAGCAGGGGGATGGGGCTGGAGGCCTGGGGGCTCTTTTATATACACAGAGAAGGAGGGAATTTATTCTCCACTTTAGACAAACTGTTCTGTTTACAAGCAACATGCAGGAAAAGCTTCCTTAACTGGGGGAAGCAGACGTCTCACTGCTCTATACAAAGTCCCAATGTATGGTGGTGCTGCTGTTATTCCGCCCCTCTGGCTGTGCTCATGCAAGGGCAGGACTAGTGCCCAACCCGAGTGAGCTCAGCATTAGTTCCTTCCCCAAAATAGACCCAGCCTGTCTGGCTGGAGCTCCAACACCTTCAGTGGAATCAAAACCAAGCAACCGTCCTTACTGCTGTGACTTTACCCAGCAGAACAAGGCTGATCCCGTGCATCAGCCCGTAGTGCAATGATTCATTAGGAAAGATCAAATATGAAGCACAGGTACATTCTATAGGTCTCTGGGAAGCCCTGCTAGACTGGATCCTCACCAAACCTTGGCTAGAAAGCTGGCTAAAGCTTTCTATGACCAGCTGCTCTATTTGGGCATGTTAAGGGTGGTTACCGCACACTTGGAATAAGTCCTTCTGCTTTAACTCACCCTCAACCAATCCAATGTACACAGACACCTCTGAATTCATCTCCAGTGTGTGTTTATCAATGCTGTGACCTTCAGGGATTGAGCTAAGCCATTCCCCCTTCCTCTCAAGTATCCTTCTCAGAAAACCTCATCTCACAAGATTAATGTACTAGAAAATCTAATCAGATACAGGTGCACACACTCCCATGGTGGCCTGCCCATACAGTGACAAGACCAATTGCAGGTTTTGTCTGTGAAATGTTCCAGTACCTGTCCAATGATTCCAGGTGGAGAGTCCACATGTAGCAGGATACCTACTTTCCAGCATCTGGAAATGGTCTATTATTCCATAAAACAGCCAGCCAGCCCATAATGATGACTGTAGCAAAAGCTGATGAGCCATTGTTTTTCCAAGTACCAATTTCCCATCCATGCACCTCTGCATTAAAAAAAAAAAAAGTAGAGGACTGCCAACAATGCATCCTCTACTCCCTAGACACATGCACCAAACAGGTTTTATTGTGAAATTGGTACAATATCCTGGGCTGGCTGGCTGGCTTTTTAAATGTGGGAGGTGATTAAGCATCTGGTTATACCCTACAGGTTTGGTTAAAAAGGAGTCCAAAAGAGGAGTGTTTTGAAGGCAAAACGCAAACTTCACTGCTGCTCTAAGTACATCCACTTAATGGGGCATTTTTAAAGTATAGAACTGGCTTGAAAAATCGAGGATATTAGACAGTTCCCTTTACTCTGACCTGCTACTTAGGTGCATTTGTTTGTTATCTTTCTGCTTACTTTACTGACCAAACTACTTCTGTTAGCGCTGCAAAGCCAGCACAGCTGAGAGTGAGAGCTGGCTTGTGTACAGCCAGATTAGTCAAACTGAGTTCCAGGTGCAGAATTTCTAATTCTTGGCAATGCACAAGCCAGCGTGACTTTCAGATTCTTACTTGGATTCTAAGCTCTTTGGGGAAGGGACTGTCTTTTTGTTCTGTTTGTACAGCCCTTAGCACCATGAGATCCTGGTTGTAACAACAATATAAATAATATCACCATGAATTTGCAGGCCTAACAGCTGGGGAAACCACATTTCTTGGAAATTAATCACATCTCTCTCAGCTCCCCTCCCCCATAGCATAGTGTATTACGATTTTCAGATTTTTCTTAAATGAGAGTATTACAACCAGACTGTTAGATATTATGCTTTTGAAACGTATTCATCACTCAACACTTCAGAGTTACAGTTTGACCTGCTAGCTCAAAATACAGTGATAAAAATAAAGGGTGCGAAAACTACAGAAATAAGCTTCACACCAAGCCCCCATTTATGTGGAGTGTATTTTGCACTGCAAATAACTGCGCCCACGATACTGCATCCTCAGTTCATTCATGCTTTTGCCTGGCAATTTAAAGCTGGAATGAAGTAACGGGTGTACTTCAATGGGGATCTCCTGCAAAGTGGAGGCCTGCTTTTTTTAAAACTGGCAAATTCCTACTCAAAGCGTTTTAAACCCTAATAATGCTATTTTGTGCTTCTCCATCACCTTTCATCTGAGGATGCTTCATAAGTTACATGTTGATCTTCTGAGATAGCTAGTAATACTTAGCTTGCAGGGTGAGTATTACTGTCCCTCCAGTCTATAGATGGGGAAACTGAGGCACAGAGAGCTTAAGTAACTTGCCCAAGATCAAGGAGACAGTCTCTGTAGCTGGTGGGGCTCACACTGGGAACAGATGCCCACATCACAGAAACTCTGTCAGATACTCAGAAGTACAAGACCAGAGCCCCCAACGTTTAAACTAATGGCCACTTGAAAGAGAGCAAGATATTGCAAGAGAATTCCTTTGAAGCCTCAGGCATCCCCAGAACAGGACAGCTTTATGGCCAGGATGTCACAGCTACAGTTTGACAAGGGGACCAAGACAAACGCTCAGTGGGTCACACTTCCTTCCAGTTAGTGCTTGCTGCTGTCTAAGGGGTAAAAAGATTTTCAAGTAAGTACGGTGCGAGTACATGAAACTCCCTCCATAAGATCCAAATGGCATGGAATACAATGAGGCGGTTTAATAATAGTTACCCTGAACTCCATGCTTTGGGGATCGGGCTATTAGGACACTGGGCAACTGAATCAGTTTTTAAAAGAACAAAACCTTGAGAAGAGTCATATGTGGCAGAGTTCATAAGAACATAAGAGCTGCCATATTAGGTCAGATCACGTTCCATCTCGCCCAGCATCCTGTCTCCATTGGTGGCCCCTACCAGAGCTTCAAGGGAATAAACAGAGCAGAGCAATTATGGAGTGATCCACCTCTCTTCCACGCCCAGCTTCTAGCAGTCACGGGTTTAGAGTCACCTAAAGCAAGGGGTAACATCTTGGCTAATAGCTATTGATGGATCTATCCTCCATGAGCGTATCAATTCTTGCTTAAACCCAGTTACACTTTTGGTCACCACAACACGCAAGTCAATGAGCTCCACAGGTTAGTTGTGCACTGTGTGACAAAGTACCTCCTGTTTGTATGAAACCTGCTGCCTATTAGTTTTATCAGGTGACCCCCTGGTTTTTGTATAATGTGAAACGGGAAATAATGCTTCTCTATTCACTTTTTCTACAACAGTCATGATTTTATAGGCCTCTATCGTAACCCCCTTAGTCATCTTTTTAGTCTCTCCTTGTATGGAAGCCATTCCAGACACTTGATCAATTTGCTTCTCTTTTCTGAACCTTTTCCAGTTCCCACAACCTGACATCAGTTTCAGAGACCCCCATCCCCTCCACTGGCATGATGTGTAGCTGACAGGAAAGCAGGACAGCCATGCAGCAAAGGGCTGAGCTGGGGCATTCACAGTAGGGCATGGAGCTGAAGCCCAGGATCAGACTCTGGGAGGGGTAACAGCCATTTCAGCACATCAGGGATGGACTCAGATGACTGAGAAAAATGCCAAGTCTTGAGCCCACACTCCCCAGCAATGACAAGAGACTCATCCATAGACACTGCTGTGCACAGACCCAGGCTTGTATATAGGGGAAATTTTCCAACATTTACTCCAGGAGGAATTTTAAGCCACAACACAATGCAAAAATTCATTTCCTCCCCCTCACACCCCGCCCCCCCGGCCAGCAGAATTAGCCAGCAGCTCTGCAGCACCGTCAGTAGCAGATGTGGGACCAACCGGAGCCTGGCTCTCCAACTTGCAAATACATGACACTGCCAGGGGGACGGGGAGCTGGACTGTTCCACACAGGTGCAGTTCCCAGCATGTCCTGAAGGAAGGAAATGGCATGCAGGAAACTCTGTACAAGCCTGGAACCCAGCATCAGGCTGCTTCTCCCTCTCAGTGGCAAAGCCAGGTTCTAACATCAGGGGGAGCGAACACATTAAAAAAGGCACCACCCAACATATCAAATTACTAATTACATACTTTTAAATTCGTCAGACATATTTATTTTGTACTTAAAATAAAAACACAAGAATGATCCAGGCAACAGAAGTGTTTGCACAGATTATACTTAGATATACTTTAGATTCTAGAAAGTAAATGACAATACAGTAGTTTATAATTGGCCGGTATTTTTAAACCTGTGATATTTTTCCAGTTACTAATTTCATTTTAAAAATCAATGAAATGCACTTTATTTATAATAGATTGTAATACTAAAGTCACCAAAAAGGCATGACAAATACAAGAATGAGAATTGGTGAGCAAAGATCTCATAGCTCTTCGGGGTTTACAAAGCAGTAATTTCCCCTAAAGCAGCTTCACTCATGGGGGGGGGGAGGGGGAGGTTAAACAAAAGACATCTTTACGACACAGGTTGGCAGTCTAACATTTTTGAAACACCGAGTACTGAAAGTTAGGGTTTTTAACCAATTTAAGCTGTGTGTACACACACACACACACAAAACAAAAAAAACCTTCTTCCTGCTTTCCTATCACCCAGTTCTGTTACTACAGGAATGAAATCTAGACATCCCATAAAATAGCTAGTTCCACATTGTTCTTCAAACCTCAGATCAGTGAAATGCAGCTTTGCATTTGAGATACTATATGACTTGAGTACATTTTGCACTGCCTGCAGCTACACTGACATCAGGAGAGAAGAGGACATGACTGTCCCTAGCATATATGATTTAAAAAAAAAAAAAAAGGTGAGACACACCCACTATCAATGCAACAAGAAGGGAGATCAGTAGCTAGGGCCAAGAGATAAGATGCAATGAAACCCTCCTGTACCCACAACCCATATCTGAAAAGCATCAGTCGCTCTGCAGATCAAAGAAAGAAAGAACGAGCAGCCAGTATTTAGCCAGACAGGATCCTTATTGACCTATATAGGAGAAGTGCACTCAAGTAAACTGTAGCAGTTTCCCAACAGAGTTTTCTTATAGACTTATTTTTAAGCAAAAATTAAGATTAGGAGTCTGATTTAAATTATGTAAATTTTCAGTTTGAGTTAACCGTGGAACTATTGCAGCTACTTTTATTTTACTCCTGCCTTCATAAAAAGCTACAGAGTTATAAAAGATAATTACAAAGACTAAAGTACATGCTTTAATATAATTAGGACCGGGCCACCCAAGATGAAAACTATACCATGGAAGAGTCCTACAACCAGGTATTTGAGGCCAATCCTCTTATCAATGGAATCCTCAACCAAACTGTGAGGAAGGAGATGTGTACACCCTCTAACTTTTGACAATAATTCAAGGTCAGCCAGCCACCAAGAAGAGCACCATTCATATTCTGGTTTTGGATAAAACACCTGATCTTGCCTACATCATAGAAACCTTCCTCCCTCCAAGCCTATAGCAATAAAGTAACCATTAAACAAGTTCTGAGTCAATCGTCTTTCTTCCCAATTTAGTTTTAACAAAAAAAGCTGCAATGTAAGTAGCTATGGGAGATAACAGTGCAACTACTAGGTATCGGTGGGGGAAGTGTGCTAGTTATGTCCTGGATACACTGGTCTGTTAAGTGTTATTGCTTTTAATATGCTAATGCAAACACTGTAATAGAGTATTAGTGTCCCAATGTACTGTAGCTTGTTTTAACTTACCGTAATACTAGAAGAGGTGCATGTGAAGCTCTCTAAAAGTTGACACTAGAGCAGTGATATTCCCAAGCCAGCATGCATAGGGCTGGGGGTGGGGAAGGGGAGTGCATCTAGGTATAAGTAACATCTCACACCAAACAGGAACTTCTCCACAGTTCATTGCAATTTGGAAGTGTGATTATTATACCTTGTCTTACAAACACCAAACACAATTACATATGCACAAGGTCAATAATTCCCTCCTCTCCCCCCCATATACAGAGTTGTGCTTCTGGATATAGTATCTGTCTGAGATTAATATTGAGCTCCCAGCTCTTCAGGAAGCAATGAAGAGTCAGCAGCCAAGCCACAGGCTGAAACCTATTGCAAACAGTATGAGTGACGCATGAGGCATTCTGAAGCAAGAGGAGATTACTGGAAAACTTTAAATAAGACACAGAAATAATACAGTTTTCCTAGGTTTTGTTTGTTGGATTTATTGTATGATGTATAGTAAGTGTTTAATATAAAAATCAGGTAGTAGGGTTTAGAATGTTACAACAAGAGATTATGCTATTACCATTATCCAGTCAACTTGCACACTACTATTTTGAATTGGTGATAATTTACAGAGAGAGAGAAAGAAGAAAGAGGGGAGGGGGTTAAGCACGGGAAGGGGGGCAATAACCCAATGTCTTTCCTTTGCCTCCTGGTCCTGCCATTCCCTCAGCCCCCTCCGCGGGGGAGAGCCCGACATCATCCTCGCCTCCCTGCTCCGCTGGACCAACTTCAGCGCACAGAGACAGCAGTGGCCGGCGTCCCCGTGCACCCCCTGGAGCAGAGCGGCGTCTCGACTGCAGCAGAGTCATTCCCCGGGCTGCCGCTGCTTGCAGAGAAAAGATGCCACTGAAGACAGACCACGAGAAACACCCCCGCCCGCCTTTTTCTTTCCTTCTCCACCTCCTCCGTTGGCACCAGCTGGGCTTCAGAGCTACCTTACCCACCGTGTGGCCGCCTCGCTCTGCATGGGGCTGCCAGGGGCCAACGGGGCTGCTGCTTCTCAGCCCCCTCCCACCGTGCTGCCGCCCCTTCCCCTCCCAGCAGAGCTCACCCCTGCCTGGGCGGCATGCGCCAAGCGGGGCTCAGCTTAGTGAGCCGGGCAGCTGCGAGTGGGCAGGTAGGAGCCTCCTCCTTCTCATCCCTGGGAGCCAGGCAACCAGCCGCTGCCGCCGGCAGCCTCGGCTGGGGATGCAGGAAGGCAGTGCAGAGCTGAGAGCCAGCCGGCGGCCGCACGCAAAACCCGGCTCCAGAGTCCAGTGCTGGCTGGAAAGGCGCCACTTTTGGAAAATGTACTCGGGGGGAGCGGCCGCTCCCCCTGCTCCCCCCCCAAGCTATGCTCTGGCTGGTAGGGGGTGCAGGTGTCTGGGCTAGGGGGGTGTCCCACAGCTGGATGCTGGGGGTGTGGGTGTCAGACTGGAAGAGCAGAGATTTCTCCCAAGATGTGTCCAGCTGACATGTGTGACACACTCAGACAGGTGCCCAACAAAAGCGTAACAGAGAAATAGGAACTGGGCTGTTGGAGGAGGAGTTTCTTTGACTCTCTACTCCTGGGGGAATATTTTTGCTGGCTGACAGGTATTTTGAATTAAATTACCAGAATAACTGAAACTGGTGTGATTATATTGTGTTATTTCGATAAATAAAATATGCAGATTTTAAAAATATCGTGGGCAGAATGTTAAATTTTTTAGCGCAGAATTCCCTCAGGAGTACACATTACTACACCACTATGTGGGTGGTTTCCTATGTGAACACTTATTTCAAATAACAAAGGCCTTTTCAGTTTAGGTTACATCCCCTTGGAAGTAATACTGGTAGGTCTCCTTGGATAGACACACCCTAGCTATGAGATTTCAATCAGGTTTGCAAAAACCAAACCAAACCTACAGCTGCTACACACATGTACAGCTTCCACTGACTCCGTAGCAGCTACACCTGAAGAACAACAACTGTCGTGCGCTCCACTGTGCCAAACTCAGACATGATTGTAAGACACGACAAATGTTAAACCAATAGCAGAGACTAAAAATCTGACATTTTGATGTCAGATGCCATACTAATGGCGGCAGTACATGGAGCCAGACCACCTTTGCCACAATGCCGCCTACAGTGAAATAAAACCTGGACACAGAGGATACTCCACCCACCACAGAAACGCACCTGCTTCTAGAGAGGACTGTGTTACAGAGCTCTCCATCTCCACTTGCTGATGGTGGGAATAAAAGCATTTCAGTTTATGTAGGAGAATGCTGACACACGGAATACAAATACAGAGAAAAGTTATCCCGTTCCACTTTGAGCTAACATGTAGGCCCCAGCTTAAAGCAGGAAGACCATCTGCCTTTGCACTTACTGCTTTTCCAGGATAGGCTATATGGCAAGGACCTGGGTGCTCTCATGCCTGGCATTAGGTTATTCTTTGGTTCCATCACTATGCTGGACCCAGGGCTGAAAGAGATCAAATAAGAATTATCCTACACGTGTACTTCTTCTAGCAAAGTATCTTACTATAAATATTTGAGTTTTTTCTAACATTGAAGAAGACAGAGTATGTTACTTTAAACAAACCTTCATGCAATCATAGAATCATAGAATTCAAGATCAGAAGGGACCATTATGATCATCTAGTCTGACCTCCTGCAAGATGCAGGCCACATAAGCCGATCCACCCACTCCTTTAGCAAGCGACCCCTGCCCCATGCTTCGGAGGAAGGCGAAAAACCTCCAGGGCCACTGCCAATCTTCCCTGGAGGAAAATTCCTTCCCGACCCCAAATATGGCGGTCAGCTGAACCTCGAGCATGCGGACAAGACTCTCCAGAACAGTTACTTCTCCTCGCAAAGGCTAGACAAAAGTGTAGAATACGTTGATGCCATTTACTTTTTGACTAAAATCCCCAATTAATCAGTTATCCAAACAAGAAATAAATAAACCAAAGACAGCAAGAAAAATCAGAGTTAAAGATCGATTATAAATATTGCACTGCCCTCAACTGTAAATGGCATCTCAGCACACATGCCCTAGTTGTCTCTATATCATGAGACTTCATGCAGATGTCCAACAGTGAATGCCAGTGAAAATGAGGTAGGATCTGAGGCTAAAACAGGGGAAAAAAAAGTTTAAAATGACTTAGACAAGTTGAATGTCTTCAAGTCGGGACGGCCTGATGAAATACATCCTAAAATACACAAGGTGCTGACTGAGGAGATATCTGAGCCATACGCAATTATCTTTGAAAAGTCATGGAAGACAGGAGAGATTCCTGAGGACTGGAAAAGGGGCAAATATAGTGCCAATCTAGAAAAAAGGGAATAAGGACAATCTGGGGAATTACAGACCAGTCATCTTAACATCAGTACCTGGAAAGATAATGGAGAAAACAATTAAGCAATCCAATTGCAGAATCCTAGAAAATAAGGCAATAAGTAACAGTCAGCATGGATTTGCCAAGAACAAATCATGTCGAACCAACCTAATAGCTTTCTTTGACAGGATAACAAGCCTTGGGGATGGGGGAGTTGAGTGGTAGATGTGGTGCATCTTAAATTTAATAAGGCTTTTGATCCTGACTTGCAGGGAAATACAACCTAGATTGAGCTACTATAAGGTAGGTGAATAACTGGTTGGAAAACCGTTCACACAGAGTAGGTGGTTCACAGTCAAGCTGGAAGGGCATATTGAGTGGGGTCCCACAGGCATCAGTTCTGGGTCCAGTTCTGTTCAATATCTTCATCAGTGATTTAGATAATGGCATAGAGCACATTTATAAAGTTTGCAGATGATACCAAGCTGCAAGGGGTTGAAAGTGCCTTGGAGGATAGGATTAAAATTCAAAGTTACCTGGACAAACTGGAGAAATGGTCTGAAGTAAATAGGATGTGCGACACTACACTCCATATTCATCATAGTAATATTATTAGGATATGATCATGGCATAATTATGAAGCATTTTGTACAAGATGGGTCATGTAAGGAGTCAGTGGGAAAATTATGATTTGCTGAATACAAGTATCCTATTTGTAGGCATGTATCGTTTTTGTATCTGAAGTTATGAATATTGACTAGGTATCTATATTTCAGATGGGCTTACTCTAGAAAACACCCACAGCCAGCCTTTCAGATACAACAATGAAAAAGCCAAAGGCGGCTACTGGCTCATCAACAAAGACAACGGGTTGTGGAATAGCTTAGCCTTCCTGGAAGGCCAGTCTGTAAGTTATGGCTGCTACGATTCTGCAAGGGCATGTGACCAGATCACATGTCTCTGGACTCCATTTTGGGCACCTGAATTTTTTCACAAACTGGTCTGGAAACCAAGTTTGAAATAGAGTTCCTGCCATATGAAAAAGCTATACAAGGCAGAGAGCGACATCATCAGTTGTTCTTCACTCCCCTACAACTCAAGAACAGACAGAAGCTCTGAAAGAAAAAGTCTTGGAACGGGGTACGAGATCCCAAGCTGCAAAACAAATGCAGCTTGTCCCTTAAGAATCTGCAAGCCTGCTTATATTGTCAGCCAGGGTGAGAATTTGCTAATTCATATCCAATCTTTCTAGAATTTTAGGCTTAGTTTGCGATTCTGTTTATTTACTAGGTAATCCGCTTTGGTCTGTGTTCTATCACTTATAATCACAAAGCAAAAAATGAGTTTATTAACTACAGAAGATAGATTTTATCTAAACCGGTGTGCCTGCTTAACACAAGTATGCATGGTCCTCTCCACATTGAGGGAGTGGCAAACTGGGTAATAAATTCATACTGGTCGATGTTTTGATCAGAGCAGGATGGTACAACTCTGGGGTCCCAGGCCGGGGGTTATTTTGGCTGTAGCCTCTCTATTGTTGGTTCATGCAGTGGCTGTCCAAAGCCTGCATGAACCTGCAGCTGGGTGTGTCCCTGCCTGTGTGAATGCTGGTGGGAGCGGTCTATAGCCTGTCACAGCAGCACAGTGCTAAGAGGGAGCTCAGGCTGGTGAGTCACAGGGCTCAGTGAAACCCCAGTTCCAGGTGGCACCCAGGGGAACCAATCACAGGATGAAATTCAATAAGGACAAATCCAGAGTACAGGTCTGTTGCATCTTACGTGCATTTAACATGCGAATTCAACTTCTGCGGCTGGCAAAAAAAAAAAAAGAGAAAAATAATTTAAATACTGTTCCTGTAGTGCAGGCGATTCCGCCTGCCATTCAACTCAATGTAATTTTGACTATACGTGGTTTTCACTTTCTGCGCTGACCGCGAGCGTAACCCAGCGTAAGATGACACAGACCTGTACTCCACTATCAGTTGCACACATACAAAGTGGGAAATGACTGCCCAGGATGGAGCACTGAAGAACAAGATCTGGGGGTCATAGTGGATCACAAGCTAAATATGACTCAACATCATTTTGAGATACATTAGCAGGAGTGTTGTAAGCAAGATCCGAGAAGTAATTCTTCAGTTGACATTTAATCAGCATGGAGTAGAGCAGGGTATTGTGCCCAATTCTGGGGGCCACATTTCAGGAAAGATGTGGAAAAATTGAAAAAGTCAGAGAAGAGCAACAAACATGATTCAAGGTCTAGAAAACATGACCTATGAGGAAGATTGAAAAAATGGGCTTGTTTAGTCTGGAGAAGAGAAGACTGAGAAGGGATGTGATAACAGTTTTCAAGTAGATAAAAGGTTGTTACGAGGAAAAAGGAGAAGAATTCTTCTCTTTAACCTCTGAGAATAGGACAAGAAACAATGGGCTTAAATTTCAGCATGGTTTAGGCTGGACATCAGGAAAAACTGCCTGTCAGGGTGGTTAAGCACTGGAATAAATTGCCTAGGAAGGTTGTGGAATCTCCATCACTGGAGATTTTTAAGAGTGTGTTAGACAGCTGTGAGGGATGGTCTGTATCTGTTATTTTCAAACTTTTTTTCTGGTGACCTAGTTGATCCAAGAGAGCTGGGGATAAGGGGTCTGGGAGGGGCTCAGGGCTGGGGCAGAGAGTTGGGATATGGGGGTAAGGGCTGTGGGGTAGGGCCAGGAATGAGGGATTCAGGGTGTGGGAGGGGGCTCTGGGCTGGGGCAAGGGGTTGGGGTGCAGAAGGGGGGGGTCAAGGCTCTGGGCTGGGGCCAGGGATATGGGGTTTGGGGTGCAAGAGGGAGCTCTGGGTTTGGGGGGGCTCAGGGCTGGGGCAGGGGCATGGGGTTACCTCAGACAGCTCCCGGTCAGTGGCGCAGCAGGGGTGAAGAAGGCGGCTTCCTGCCTGTCCTGGCACCACGGACCACGCTGCGCCCCGGAAGCAGCCAGCAGCAGGTCCAGCTCCTAGGCAGAGGCGTGCAAGCGACTCCGTGCGGCTGTCGCCCACAGGCACTGCCCCCCACCAGCTCCCAGTGCAGAGCCGGTGCTCGGGGCAGGGGCAGCACATGCAGCCCCGTGGCTCCCCCCCCAACCCTGCCACCTAGGAGACGGACCTGCTGCTGGCCGCTTCGAGGGCGCAGCACGGTGTCGGAACACGTAGGGACTAGCCTGCTTTAGCTGGGCAGCACCGCCGACAGGACTTTTAACAGCCCAGTCAGCAGTGCTGACCAGAGCCACCGCAACCCAGTGCCTTCTGTTCCGTGACCCACTTCTGGGCCACAACCCACGGTTTGAAAAGCACTTGTCTAGATAATACTTAGTCCTGCCCCGGGTGCAGGGGCCTGGACTAGATGACCTCTCGAGGTTCCTTTCAGTCCTTCAATTCTGTGTCACTGTTACAGGCTGTAGAAGGCTGTACACTGATGACCTTTGATTAGACAGGTAAGGCATAGTACAATGATTTGGTTGTTCAGGGGTGAGACAGATAATGACCAGACACGTTATGCTTTATTTTCCAAACCTGCACTGTGATTACACTTCAAAAATAAAATTATTTCTGACTCAGGGCTCTAACTGCCTGCAAAATCTCCTGGCTGTTAAAAGTTACTTGTAACAGGTCATGAGAGATTAGATAAGTGTCAGAAGTTTAAGCCTAAATTGCCTAAGAGCTGACATCAGTCTGCATTTCTATCATGCCCAGCATAACAGTTTAGTGTTTAATAACCCCCCAATAAATATATAACCAGTGGGGATTGAATCCAGGACCATCAGCACTAATAGTACTACAGTAGAACTAGAGGAGTAACCATTATCTGGTAGCAATAGTATGTTCTTATACTCTCCTATGGATCTGCAACTAAAAGGAGACAGGAAACACTGACCAAGAGGCATAGGAATGTTGATTCATGCCAGTGGGAACTCCCACACCATCACCCCAAAAATAGGATTCATAAAGTAAATTGCATCTGCCCATCAACACAGCAGCATGAGTTAAAAGTAGTTTGAAAGCACATCTTCTATGAAAAGCACTGTCACAAGAAATACACCTTTTGTTACCTGTTGTTTATGCCACTATTGAACGTGCCCCAAACAGACACAGAATCTGATTGCTCCTGTAGCTCTGCCAAAGGAAACAGACATCATTGTGGCTCAGTACTGAGTAACTTCTGCAAGCGTCATAGCAACACAAAATGAGAAATATGGCAGAGACGCTGCTAGGTTTACAAAATGGAATGAGAACTGAGCTAAGACTTGGCATAAGTGACAGCAAAGCAGGCATTTAATTGAGAAATATAAAGCGTAAAGATCATCATCAATTTCCATTTTCATCGAAGCACAGATGGTGCAACAGACTACATGGAAAACAACAGATGTTTTGTAGAGAATAGCAGGCATGTGGTAGATCCTGTGAAGCAGAAGAACTTAATTTGTTCAGGGACAGTATAACTGGGTGTCCCAACACATGATCTGTGCAGAAGGATCTATGGGACCTCTCTCTTAGCCCATGTAACTTCTT
Organism: Mauremys reevesii; assembly: GCF_016161935.1. Lineage (NCBI taxonomy): Eukaryota > Metazoa > Chordata > Testudines > Geoemydidae > Mauremys > Mauremys reevesii. The sequence continues at coordinate 44,420 of NW_024100766.1, read as the reverse complement.
TGGGGGCAAGAAGAAGGGAATAGCAGGGGCTGACAGCCACCTTGTGTCGTCAACCGCCTCACCTTTATCCCAGTCTTCGTCACATGGAGACGGCTGCCACATGCTGACAGTGTTCATCTCTCTGTGGCAGTTATTCGACTGACTCACTTAAAGCAAAGAAAATTCTGAGTGAGAAAATCTTTTTGGATAAAATACAATCTTATTTTAGGGACATTAATCGTTTTTTGACCTAGCTGCAGAACAGCTCTAGGCTTTGGAGAGGAGCAGCATACGCTGGAAGCTGATCAGTACTCCCCTAGTCTTAGCAGCAAAAAACTCTTTAGGCCAGGGATGGGCACCCTGAAGGTAGCAAAGGGACACAAAATCCATGAGACCCCTTTGGTGGGCCATACCTTAAGAGGCTATACATTGCCCAGCTCTGAGAGTTTGCTACAACACAGAATGTTTGGCAGGCCAAATCAAATGATCTGGCAGGGTGCTTGCAGCCCCCCATTTGCCAATCCCTGTTTTAAGCCTCTTCTAAAGCTAAACAATTCTGCACACATTTTTCAGCAATGGTGCAGCTGCTCCAACATACGCATTGGGAGAGGGTTCAGGTGTGTCTATTGTCATGTCACAAAAATCTGCTCAAGGTTTTTTCACTACTATCATGCTCCAAGCCCTGTCTACATGAACATGCACATCATTGCTAGCTTCAGTACAACTCTACTTTTGCCAGAGAACAGGTACGTTTTCCAGTGTAGTGACAACCACATAGACATCAGTGGGGGGAGACATTGGAACACGACCCACATAACCAAGTGATTTAGGTGCTGGGGTGACAGACCTGGACAGTGAACTCCTCATCAGAGCCGACAGCATGGGCAGTGGTAGGAAAGCTTCCCCATAGTCCCCTCCCCAACTTGCTCCACTCTGAACTGGAAAAACCCACCTTCAATTGGGAAAGTTATTCAGCCTTCCTGGCCCAGTCACAGAAGTGAGGATTGTTATGATCTGGACACTTGTCCATTAAGAACTGGACTGAGACCAATTTATTTCACATGCCACTAGACAGGCTATGAAGATTTTTGGTCACTATCAGGTCAGATCTGCATTGGAGACCCACCTCTCTCATGACCACTATCTTTCCCGCTCTAAGCGGTCCAGATTACCAGCTAGATCTCATTTCAGCACACACAGTTTAGGGCACAATGTACAGTTCCCATTTTAACGCTAAAATCTCTGGCAGATAATGTAATGCAAGCCAGTTGCCTCTCAGATGCTTAGGAGAATTTGCATGGACACAGAATGAATGAAACTCAAGTCTCCCAGGGCTCCTGCTGCTTCTGTATCACATAGCACTACAGGTAAAGGGTTGCTTATGGAATAATAGAGTATTAAAACAATCTTTAACAGCAAAAATTAAGTTAGAAAGCTGTTAGCCCAAGAGTTCCAGAAGTGACTTTACAGAGCCAAAGGAGTCTAATATTTTCTCACCAATGTCTTGCTCAATGCAGCTTTTGTCATCACAGCTTGATATATGATGTCTGATCTCAGCTCTGGGAACCTGATGGCGGGCATTAAAGGGGCATGTGGCTAGCTGCTGTGCAATATCAGGGTGGTTCTAGAGAAACAGAAAAAGTATGTGCTATCTCACTGAATTCATCCTAGCCCTTGTATTTTCTAGTCACTAGTGAAGGGTTTGTGCAATCTGCATCCTGAAATAGGTTGAAAACATTTAAACAAGGAAAGCCAAAACTTAGTTCAGGTCCTGAGCACAAATGCAGTGTAGAAACAGTGAAGCATATGCATCCTTTATGATACATGCTATGTTTGTTCATTTTTATATGTAAACACCACCCTGATTTTCTCTTATTGAAGATCAGCCCCAGAACAAACACAGTGAAACCGTTGCAGTGTCATCACTGGCATGGTTCGATGCACAGATGAAATTGCCCTAAAAAGCCTACACGGGGAGTAAGTGCCTTGAAACCCTAAATAATTCAGCCACTTTATTTTTACATTAAGTAAGCAACAAACTAGAGAACAAGTTCCTGCCTGCACTAGAGCTTAAATCTTTGCAGTAAATTTAACTCTCCTGAAACAGGAGGGAAGTTACTCAATGTTCCAGCTGAGGCCACATCTATATTGGGGGCATTCTGACAGTAGAGGTAAACTAGTGTGGACACAGAAGAGAACTACTATTCCCCACTGAATGAAGAGCCTTTACCCTTAGAAAAGAGCAAGGCAACAAAGAGGAAGAACACACACTGCTCAGGCCTGCTCTGCACAGTTTTTATATTACTATAGCTATGCTGGCTAAGGGTGTAATTCCTAACCAATACAGTTATACAGTACATCATCTTAACATGTGGATGCAGTTATACCTGTATAAGTGTGCTCCTATCAGTACAACTAATATACACTAGCACTGGAGAGGTTAAAACAAGCTACTGACTGAGAGGACAAAAGAAAGGAGCAGCTTCTCCTGTTAAATATATAGCATTCTAGCCCAGAATAGAAGACTGAAAAGAGATAAAAAGTTTCAGACCGGTGTACATTGAATAGAATAATTAGCAATATAAAAAAAAAGATGGTTTACTTTGCAATCAGAGCAGTGCAGCTGCTAAAGAATTAGCTGCAACATCAGATCATTTTTGCTTTGGCCAGCCAGAAGGCATCCATATAACACTGGTTGCATCTGCTCCATGCCCTGAAGTGGGAAGCAAATACCTGGGTCCCATGAGTGAACTGCTGGAAGAGAATACGATCCCCATCACTAACCTAGGTATTCTGAAGAACCTATATGACCTTTCTTCAGGGCAAATGCACTGATCTGAAGTGCATTACTAAATATGAACTGGATGCTTTTACTAAGTGGTAAATGGATAACAGAGATATAAATATGAAATAAAGATGGCTTCTTCCAGTCTAATAGCAAGTGAATGCATCCTTCTAGCAAAAGGCAACAAAGCATACTGAGCTCACCATGCATTAACATTTACAAAAATATGATTTCCCAAGTGCATTAGAGACCTTACACCCTGTCCTACCTTCCTGCACTTTATAAGATGATAGGGAAACCGACAGGCTCGGATTTGATGATAGCGATCATATGGACATTGTATTAACTTCTCTGGATCCAAAGCATCAACTGGAAGAGAAGGAATAAAAAGACAAGAAAACATTCTGCCAAACAAGATCTAAGAACATCATCAACACAATTAACAAGTGTGGAAACATACTAGGCACTGGAGCTTTCCTCTAATGGGGTTAAGCCATGAATTTTTAATAGCCTAGACAAAAATTTAAAATTGCTACGTTGGAACTCATTGTGTACACCCAACCAAATGGACTTTTGGTGAATGGAATATTAAATTAAAAATGAGGAAAGTGTAGTCAGTAGTGCAGAGTGGCCAGTACATATCAATGAGTACACTTATGCAGAACAGTGAGCTGGAAATACACACATTACTATAAAACCCCTTGAAGCTACCAAATTAGCTAGCTGTATAGCAGTGACATGCTAAGGGTCAGCAGAAGCATGGCATTCTGAAGTAAATCCTTTTGCATTTATCTTCAATGCTCAAAGGCCATCTCTGCTGGAGTAAGAAAAAAAAATCAAACTAAAACAAACATGGCTGGAGTTAAGGCTGCAATTTGCACTACAGAGCACTTGGCCCTATAAAGTGCAGAGGTTGGCAGGTGCTTAGAGCCCAACACCCACTGAATATAGCGAGGGCCTAAGTCACAGGCACTTTTTGAAAATGTTCCCTCCTAGTCCACACTAGGACTCAGAGAGGCAGAGTCACCTTAATCACTTAAAAGTTACATAGAAGGGACAAGGTAGGTGAGGACCAACTTCCAATAGTGAGAGAGACAAGCTTTCAAGCATACACAGATCTTCAGGATTCAGTTTGTGTTCGTGCAGCAGCTTTCCTGCCACTACAAATGTGTCTCCCCTCACACCTTCCATGCTATTTACCCACATTTGTATCAGTGTACAGAGGGCATGCACACAAAGGAACAAGGGACAACAGACTGTGGGATGTTCTCTAGAGAGCTGGAAGTAAGGGGAAGGGCCAGATTGATTACATAAATCAGTGTTTTTAAATTTTTTTGATACCAGGGACCAGCTTGCAGCCTTTCTAAACAGTGTCAGAGAGACCAGAGGGACAGGCCACTGAGAAAGACTGACACAGGTCACTAGGACAAATGGCTACTTCTGACAAAGTGTGAATTGTCAATGTTTGTATGAATACTGTGTGCACCTCAGTTTCCCCTATGTGTTGCACAAGTATCTAGGCGGTGGGATAAAGGTGTGAGAGCTTTGCAGATACCCCAAGAGGGAAGGTACAAGTGCCATCTAGCTACCTGGGCTCAGCCAATGGTTGGACATTCTGTATCCTGAGGCCCATTCTCTGCAAGAGCCAGTCGGAGGAATTAGAGAACAAAGAGGTGGAGGCCAGGTGACCAGTTTGCCTGGGCAACAGCATACAGGATGGAGGAGGGCAACTGGGTGTGACTGAGAGTGAGCTGCTGAAAGCTGGTCAGTCTCCTGGTTTGGGACTGAGTGGGAGAACCCAGGGCTCTGGGTCTCCTTAAGATGGACTTTGCTTTAACTTCCTGCTTTCTGTGCTAACAAGATTCTGCTCTATGTTGTTTCAGACGACTAATAAACCCTTCTGTTTTACACCGTTGGGAGTGCCTGGCCCCTTAGGGCGGCATGCAAGGTTTCCCCCGGTGGTCTCTTCCGGTGGACTCGCTGCGGGCGGCTTGGGGGGTGACACAGGGATGGTGACCGCGCAGAGGTCAGACCCCGGCGGAGCTGAAGCCCAGGCGGTTTGTCTTAGTGAGTGTGCGCCCCGAGGGGTGGTCACACTACAAGAGGGTCCTGTCCGAGGGCTAGTCTACACTACTGCGCTGCTCTAGTGAGTCTGGTGGCGCACTATGCTGACTGGAGAGCCCTCTCCCATCAGCATAATTACTCCACCTCAGCAAGAGACGGAAGCTATGACAGCAGGAGAGTGTCCCCCACTGACTTAGGGCTGGTGTGGACAGCTCAGGTGATGCGTTGATCAGGGGGGTGGCTTTTTCACATCTGTGACTGACATAAATTATATCGACTTAAGAGGTAGTGTAGACAAGCCCTGAACTTCATCCAATGGTTCCAGAGCACCAAGCCTGTGTACCCATGAATTACTCTGTGTGTGTGTGTGGGGGGGGGGGGGGCGAGGAGAGTCATCCCCAATGCATCAAACCAGCACCATATGCCAGGCTAGGCCTCTGAAGAGGGCAGCTCCCTTACCCGACCATGATACTAACTAGGACTGTATATTAATCACAATTAACTCATGTGATTAAATAAAATCACAATTAAAAAATTAATCACGATTACTCACAGTTTTAATCATTGCACTGTTACACAACAGTATACCAACTGAAGTATAAAATATTTTTGGATGTTTTCTACATTTTCAAATATATTGATTTCAATTATGACACAGAATACAAAAGATACAGTGCTGACTCTTGTTTTTATTACAAATATTTGCACTGTAAAAATGATAAATAGTATTTTTCAATTCACCTCATACAAGTAGTGTGGTACAATCTCTTTATTTGTGAAAATGCAACTTACAAATGTAGATGTGTTACATAACTGCACTCAAAAACAAAACAAAACTTTAGAGCCCACAAGTCCACTGAGTCCTACTTCTTGTTCAGCCAATCGCTAAGAAAAACAAGTTTGTTTACATTTATGGGAGATACTGCTGCTCATTTCTCATTTACAATGTCACCTGAAACTCAGAACAGGAGTTTGTATGGCACATTTGTAGCCAGCACCGCAAGGTATTTACATGCCAGATATGCTAAACATTCATATGCCCCTTCATGCTTCAGCCACATTTCAGAGGTCATGCTTCCATGCTGACGACACTTGTTAAAAAAACAACACATTAAATAATTTGAGACTGAATTCTTTGGGGGAGAATTGTAGGTTTCCTTCTCTGTTTTACCCACATTTTGCCATATATTTCACGTTCTAGCAGTCTCAGATGATGACCCAACACATGTTGTTCATTTTAAGGACAATTTTTAACTGCAGATTTGACAAAATGCAAAGAATGTACAAATGTGAGATTTCTAAAGATAGCTACAGCACTCAACCCAAGATTTAAGAATCTGAAGTGCCTTTGAAAATCTGAGAGGATGAGGTGTGGAGCATGTTTTCAGAAGTCTTAAAGAACAATACTCCAATGTGTAAACTACAGAACCCAAACCACAAAAGAAATTCAACCTTCTGCTGGTGGCATCTGACTCAGATTATGAAAGTAACATGCGTTGGGCCACACTGCTTTAGATCGTTATTGAGCAGAACTTGTCGTCAGCATGGACACATGTCCTCTGGAATGGTGCTTGAAGGGACATATGAATCTTTAGCGCAGGGGTCAGAACCTTTCAGAAGTGGTGTGCCGAGTCTTCATTTATTCACTCTAATTTAAGGTTTTGCGTGCCAGTAATACATTTTAATGTTTTTAGAAGGTCTCTTTCTATAAGTCTATAATATAGAACTAAACTATTGTTGTATGTAAAGTAAATGATGTTTTTAAAATGTTTAAGAAGCTTCATTTAAAATTAAATTAAAATGCAGAGCCTCCCAGACCAGTGGCCAAGACCCAGGCCGTGTGAGTGCCACTGAAAATCAGCTCACGTGCCACCTTCGGCACACGTACCATAGGTTGCCTATCCCTGCTTTAGCGCATCTGGCACTTAAGTATCTTGCGACGCTGGCTACAACAGTGCCATGTGAACGCCTGTTCTCATTCCAGGTGAGATTGTAAACAAGAAGTGGGCAGCATTATCTCCTGCAAATGTAAACAAACTTGTTTATCTTAGCAATTGGCTGAACAAGAAGTAAGACTGACTGTACGTGTAGGCTCTAAAGTTTTACATTGTTTTAGGAGGCAATTTTTTTGGTCCATAATTCTACATTTGTAAGTTCAACTTTCATGATAAAGAGATTGCATTATATTATTTATATTACATGAACTGAAAAATACTATTTTTACAGTACAAACACTTGTAATAAAAAATAAATATAAGTGAGCACTGTACACTTTGTATTCTTTGTTGTAATTGAAATCAATGTATTTGAAAATGTAGAAAACATCCACATATATTTAAATAAATAGTATTCTCTTACTGTTTAATCGTGTGATTAACCTGTTTAATTGTTTGACAGCCCTAGAACTAACAGGATATTAACCTTGGTAAGGCAACTGGTAATAAAGTAAATTATGAAATGTGGCATGGATAGGGCCTTAATAAGAAGTCACTTTACTGGGATGATCCCCAGGAAACTGATTTAGGCCCTGTCTGCACCAGACATGACTGTAGTTTTGTAACCAGTTTGTACCCAACACAGCAAATCTGCTAGTTGGATCGTCCATTTCTCCAGACCGCTGACATGCTGCAGCTGGGGGACATAGTCCACTAGGGTCAGTGTGGGAACCTACACACACAGTGGAGGACTGTAAAATGACAACTTCCTGGAGGCCTTCATGCCTTGAACATTACTGATAAGAACGCTGTGGCTTAGCCAGATTGCATATGCTAAATAAATAAAGTGAACCCCACACAGCTGAGTTACACCCCCACTCCAGCCTTCCCAGCTCACAAAGGTTGGGGCATGGTGTTGCATGTCTGCACCCAATATGCTGCCTAGAAGAGTTTGTCTCAGTACACCCAGTCACCCACCCAGGAACTACATATCACCCAAGCAGTCTCACACCCACCTTGCAAAACCTAGGTATGGTTTCTTGCTGTGATATTGACCCACATCATTGTTTATTGCCTCTAAAGTTTGTGTGGTTTTGAACTGCAAGAAGACCACAAATTCTTTCATTCTGGGACCCAAAATCAGGTGCAGTGAACCACTGCTCTAATACACAGATGCATATATCCACCAAACTTAATGCCTAGAGGGGAAAGTTACTTCCCTAGAAGCCACTCCCTCCTTTTAATCAAGTTTAAGATACTTTAATACTTTCAAAGATCTAAGCTGTCTCTCACTGTATCTTTGCAGGAACCATGAATAGAATCAGAATTGTAGGACTGGAAGGGACCTCCAGAGGTCATCTAGTCCAGACCCTGCATGAATGTTACAAGCCAGCAAAGAAATACTTACCATAGTTGTCTTCTAAATCCATTTTAATGATGCTGAAAGAACGCTGACTTAAGTTTCGCTGGAGGACCCTTTGAGCCAGTCTCTGAGTGTCACTCTCCTCCTTAAAATATTTACCCTATAGACCAAAAATGAAGAGATTCACAGATTGCTAAGGCCAGAAGAGACAATTATGATCATCTAAGAGGTTTCAACCTGTGATCCACAGACCCATGGGGGTCCACAGACTATATCTAGGATTTCCAAAGGGTCCTGCACCTCCATTCGAAATTTTTTAAGAGTCCACAAATGAAAAAAGTTGAAAACTACTGATTTAGGCTGACCTGCATAACACAAGGCATAGGACTGCCCTGACTTAATTCCCATCTGACCTAGTGCAGATCCTTTAGAAAGAGATCAGATCTTGATTTCAAAAGTTTGATGGAGAGTCTACCACAACAGCTGGTAATTTTTCCAATGGTTAATTACCCTCATTGTTAAAAATAAGCCTTATTTCCACTCTAAATTTTTCTAGCTTCAACTTGCAAGCACTGGAAATAACTTGAAAGTTATTTCAATTTATTCATCACAGCTACTAAGGGTCAATGATCAACTGCATGACAGCAGCCAGTAGACTTTATATCTATGCTATGTATGCTTAGGACACAAGCTTATAAGGTGGCCCACGTATAACGTAGGGCACCTGGAACCTCATATTCTTCTGCCACACACAGAAAGGTTTCCTCCAAGATGCTAAAATCCAAAGATTTATCTGAAACATCCTTCTTGCCCAATAAATTTAAAAGGGTTAAAAGAACCAGTTCCCAAGAAAAGTTAAGCCATGTATTTTGAGAGCTCAATTATCTCTTATACACAATTTAGTGCTCCATCCTGAGCCACTCCACCTGCCTGACAGGTCAACACTTTTACACCTAGGCTTTGGCTACACTTACACTTCAAAGCGCTGCCACGGCTGAACTAGAAATGAGCTCCGTTTCACATGTGTGGGTGGTGATCAGGGACAGTCTCAATTTTTGGGTCTTTTTCTTATATAGGCTCCTATTACCCCTCACCCCCGTCCCGATTTTTCACACTTGCTGTCTGGTCACTCTAGGGTGTGCACATGTGTGGGTCCCAGCTGCTCCCTGCCCCCCCCTCATTAAAGCAGGTGTGCAGGGTTACTGCCCTGGGAACTGCAGGGCACCAGTGGATGTGGGGCTGGCTGCAGATAGGGGCGTGGGGCAGGGCTAGCTGGAGGCAGGGAGTGACACGGGCTGGCTGTGGGCAGGTGATGCAGACGGGCGGGCTGCGGGCGGCTGTGGGCAGGGGGCGGCTGCGGGCGGCTGTGGGCAGGGGGCGGCTGCGGGTGGCTGTGGGCAGGGGGCGGCTGCGGGCGGCTGTGGGCAGGGGGCGGCTGCGGGCGGCTGTGGGCAGGGGGTGGCTGCGGGCAGCTGTGGGCAGGGGGTGGCTGGGGGCAGGGGCTGGCTGCGGGCAGGGGGGGGCTGTGGGCAGGGGCGGCTGGGGCAGGGGGGCAGAGGCTGGCTGGGGCAGGGGTGGCTGGGGGCAGGGGTGGGCAGAGAAGGGGAGGGCTGGCTGTGGGCAGGGGCTGGCTGCGGGCAGGGGGGTGGCTGGGGGCGGCTGGGGGCAGGGAAGGCGGGGAGGGCAGGGGGCTGGCTGGGGGGCAGGGGTGGCTGGGGGCAGGGGCGGGAGGCAGACACTCACACGGGAGGGGGGAGCAGCAGGACGCAGCCGGGGACTCACCAGGCAGCAGCAGGAGCCCCAGGGCCAGAGGCCCAAAGAGCAGGAGCAGCAACAGGGCCAGGAGGCAGCTCACATGGCTCTCGCAGCACAGCGCAGCGCCCCCCGGCGGCCGGGTGGAGGAATTACAGGCTTCCCAGGCAGAGCCCATCAAAGCTTCCCTCGCAGGGAAGCTAGTTAACAAGCGGTTCTAAAACTGCTTCTAAATTTAACAACGGGTTCGCGCGAACCGGTGCGAACCGGCTCCAGCTCACCCCTGCTGATGACCCATTCCAGCTGGGGATGTTCTCCAGAGACTTGATTTGAACCTGCAGTTTATTCCATCACTGCTACAATCCTGAACTAAGAACTTTGCCATTACTGTATCTAATTGATTCCATTTAACCAATTCTAGCTCTCATCTCTACCTTTTTCCCTTTATGAATAAACCTTTAGATTTTAGGTTCTAAAGGATTGGCAACAGCGTGATTTGTGGGTAAGATCTGATGTGTACATTGACCTGGGTCTGGGGCTTGATTCTTTGGAATCAAGAGAACCTTTTTCTTTTATTGGGGCGTTGGTTTTCATAACCATTCATCCCCAGGACGAGTGGCACTGGTGGGGATACTGGGAGACTGGAGTGTCTAAGGAAATTGCTTGTGTGACTTGTGATTAGCCAGTGGGGTGAAACCGAAGTCCTTTTTGTCTGGCTGGTTTGATTTGCCTTAGAGGTGGAAAAACCCCAGCCTTGGGCTGTGACTGCCCTGTTTGAGCAATTGGTCCTGAATTGGCTCTCTCAGTTGGGTCCCGCCAGAACTGCATCGTCACAGATCCTTCTATGGAACGAAGCCTCAAAATCGCACGTAGTATTACAGATGATTTGAGACCGTACTAAGAAATGTTTGAGGAGCTCAAGAGACAAGAGCTACACTTGCCAATCACCATGTTTTTAAAGAAAAAATAACCAGCAGCAGCAGAGCCTACACAATCAACTTCTCGAGCTGAACCAGAGCCAACCACTTAGTCTACGGCTCGCTCTCCATCACTCAAGCCTGGTCCATCGTCTCCTGAATCGACATCAAGCCCTGATGACTCAATTATAGTGTTGTCAGGGGAAGAGGAAGACTAATCATTGGAGTTTGTACAGTACAAGACTAGCAAGACTATCCAGGATGACTGGTGACTGTTCAGGTTTACAGTACTGTACTGTTTTCATTTTTTATTCTTCTGTTATGTTATTAAAAATATAGTAAAATTGTGCATTTGTAGTCTCTTTTATACTGTACATTGGTGTATACAATACATAGTACTGTACAGGGTTGTATACACAAAACTGTACTTTATGGGTGATTTAAGGGATTTTCAAGGGTCATTTTGACTATAGGAGATTTTCGCTTTACATGCTGACTGCGGGCGTAACCCCAGCGTAAGATCGACAGACCAGTACAGTCTTCATTGCAGCTCATATGGTAGCGTTTCCATGAGCCCCACCTCCTTTGGTGCACAGGATGGATGGGGCTGATAGAAAGGGCAGCTAGTCAGTGTTCCCTTTTATCTGCATTGGTCAGTGGGTGGCGCTTGTTGTATTCATTTAGATGGAAGATCAGGCCCAGAGAGTCAGAGGTGTTAACGAGACCCTGCAGCTGTCAACGTTAAACACTCGGATACAAAGTCGGGAGACTGGTATACAGAGACCTCAAGCTGCTTAGTCCCATGGCAAACATCCCTTTAAAAATCTTGGTAACTTTCTACTGAAGATCCAGAAGAAGAAGAAAAACAGTGACAGCATTGGAGGTGTAAAACACTAAGGAAGGCTTTTATCTTAACAACATTGTTGTTGTTGTTCCCTTTCCCTTGACCAGCAGAGCAGCTTTGCAAAGAAAACCCTCTGACAGTCTCTCAAATTAGTGGGTCTCAGCTTGTGGTCAGCGGACCCTTGGGGGTCTGCAGACTATGGCAAACGGGTCCAAAAAATAAGGCAACTTACAGCACTGCAGCTGGACGGTAGAGCTACTCCTCTGCAGCGCATGTGGCAAAGCTGCTCTATGCCAATGGGAGAGCTCTCGGTCGGCGTGAAAAAGCCACTCCAGTGGCGGCAGGAGCTATGTCAGTGGGAGAAGCTCTCCTGCCAATGATGCACTTATGCCAGCGTAACATATGTCACTCGGGGAAGGGGCATGAGCAACAGACATTTTGACGACATAAGTGGTAATGCAGGCATGGCCCATCCCTTTAGTAGTGTGTCAGAAGAGACACCTTTAAATTGGGGCATGAAGGAGACAGGGAAGAGGACAGATACCCAAACATATTCTTCAAATTGATTTTGAACGCAGTAGATACTGGCAACACTACAGTGCTTCTAGATTCTGAAATGCAAACATGAAATCCTCGTCACCAGCTCTTACTCCAGATTACCAAGGCACTGTGCAAGTTGTGGGCTGTGCTTATTAGTATTTTAAAATTAGGAGTGTAACTTTTAAATAAAGACACATTTCCTATAAATGAGAGAAAGTTATCACGTGACTAATCCAAATAATTTTGCTTTATACATCAGTAGGTGAGAGTTTGAGAATACAGCATGTTTGAAAGAGCGATGGCTTCCGCTGGTTTGCATTTCTTCTTGTAACTCATGAGGACACAGTCCAGACTATAAACAGAAAAATAAGGATTGGAAAAGCGACAGTCCTCTACTCTGCCATCAAAGAGGCATAAAACAATCGTGCAACTTAAAGACTTGAGCTATGGAACACTCAAAGTATTCAACAAAAGGAAATTCTAAATCATTTCCTGTGTTTGTTTTACCATAGTTTCATTCTTGCACAGGACTGGCTTTTAGAATTCATGTACTAGGTATTTCTCACCTATGGTCACAACTCTGTTTGTAGCATCACAGTTAGCTGCTGTAGATTGTGTTGACCCCTCTATGACCCCACTGCTGCTGCTTCTGGCCGCCCTGCCGCAGTCTCTGGGTGTCTCGAGCCGATTCGCCCAACCCCGGCTGTGGTGCTAGTGGGCAGTTGCCCTGCGGCACCTGCAGGCGGCGCCGTGTGCCCCACAGAGTGGCCCCCAGCCCGAGTGTCCCCTGCTCGGACCCTGCCCGGCCCACCCACAAGGTGTGGGACCTGCTCCCTTGTGGCGCGAACCGCAGCAGCCGCAGGGCACCCCTGCGCACAATGTGCTGCTGCTGCCATGGCTGGCTCTAGGATTTTGCCACCCCAAACAAAACAAAAAAAAGATGGCTGGAATGCCGCCCCTGAAAATGTGCTGCCCCAAGCACGTGCTTGGTTTGCTGGTGCCTAGAGCCGTCCCTGTCTCTTATGCAATCCCTATCTTGTTGTTGTGTAGGTACAGAAGAAGGTAATGGCAACACTGAAGGGCATGGGGGGGGGTCTTGGTAGCTGCCCTTTGTTTAGTTAGGCAGGATGGAACATGTGATTCAAGGCACGAATGGTGTTCCATAGTGATCCCATTGTGTTAAAAATGGTCTAGATTGTGAAGAGACTCATAGGTATTTGTGTTCCATTTTTATCAATACTTAATCGAGAATCCCTTCAAGAATCCCCCTGGAGTGCTGCGCTCCTGTTCGATTGAAAACTCACTTTGCTTTTAGATCCGCTAATCCCAAAAGAATAGTACAATTCTACTCAGGGCCACTGCTCAACTGAACACACAGAACTTAAAAAGAGAGAGTGTGTGTGAAAACAGGAATAAATGTATCATCAAAGAACAGCGATTCAAGCAGGGCCGGCTTTAGGAAGTGCGGGGCCCAATTCGAACATTTTCGGCGGGGCCCCGGCAGGGATGACTAAAAAAAAAAAAAAAAAACCATGTAAAAAAAAGCCTTTCATTTCTTAGCAACCGGTTCCCTGTAAAAAGTTCTGCTTTAAGGGATGTGCCACAGTATGTATTTTTTGTACCAATAGGGTTACCATACGTCCGTATTTTTAAAAATTCCTCCTGGATGGCGATTTAAGAACCAAAAAGCTGGACATGTCTGGGAAAATACGGATGTACGTTAACCCTACCTAAAGTTCTTTTTTAAAAAGATGGGCCTGAACTAGAAATGAGCTCTGTTTCACATGTGTGGGTCCCTGCCACTCCCTGGGGGTGTGCTAGGGTGACCAGATGTCCAGATTTTATAGGGACAGTCCCGATTTGGGGGTCTTTTTCTTATATAGGATCCTACTACCCCCCACCTCTGTTCCAATTTTTCACACTTGCTGTCTGGTCACCCTAGGGTGTGCACATGTGTGGGTCCCAGCTGTTCCCTGCCCCTCTCATTGAAGCAGGTGTGCAGGGTTACTGCCCTGGGAACTGCAGGGCACCAGTGGACATGGGGCTGGCTGGAGGCAGGGCAGGGACTGACTGGAGGTAGGGTCTGGCTGCTAGCAGGGCAAGGGGTGTGGGGCTGGCTGGAGACAGGGGGATGTGGGGTGGGCTGGCTGGCTTCAGGCAGGGCCGCAGGGGGGTGCAGCAAGGGTTGGCAGGCCTGGAGACAGAGGAGTGCGGGACTGGCTGGCTTCAGGCGTGCGTGCAGCAGGGGTTGTCTGGAGACAGGGCAGGGGGTGCGGGGCTGGTGCGGGCAGGGGCTGGGTGCAGACAGGGAGTGTGGGTACAGGGGGTACAGCCCACCCTGTACGGTAAATGCCGCCTCCTCCTCCCTCCCCCACCAGGGTAGCAGTAGCAGCCCGGGGCTTGGGGGCTATTTAAAGGGCCAGTGGCTCCCCTGCTTCCAACGCCCTAGCCCTTTAAATAGCCATGGGAGTCCTGGGGAAGCGGCAGGGCTCCGGGGGCTATTTAAAGGACCGGGGCAGCAGAGGCAGCTGGAGCCCCCTGCTATCCCAGGACTCTGGGGGTTATTTAAAGGGCCTGGGGCTCCCCTGCTTCTACCACCCTGGCCCTTTAAATAGCCACGGGAGCCCTGGGGAAGTGGCGGGGTTCCAGGGGCTATTTAAAGGGCCAGGGCAGTAGAAGCAAGGGGAGCCCTGGACTTTTTAAATAGCCCCCAGGGCTCCAGCAGTGGGGCTCTGGTGGCAATTTAAAGGGCCTGAGGCTCCAGTCCCTGCTGGGAGCCCCAGGCCCTTTAAATTGCCCCCTGGGGAAGCTGGGCCACCCCGGTACAGCGCACTGGCAGGGCTTGGGTGCAGGGCCCTCTTAGGCGCGGGTCCCGATTTGGGGGAATTGGTTGAATTGGCCTAAAGCCGGCCCTGGATTCAAGTGAGAGAGAGTGAGAATTTTGGAAACAGTTACATATTAAACAAAATCATAACATGCTTTCTAGACACTAAACATGACCAACAAGACGTTATCCTGTCTCCACAAGATCGCTTACATATTCTTTCACCAGTATTTTCAATCCTTTGGCTGAGAATCAGGGGCGTAGCCACAGATGGGCCTGGGTGGGTTGTGGCCGACTTACTTAGCAGCCAGGCCCATCCAAATCTGAGCAAAGATGTTGTGCTGCCACAACAGCCTGGGGCTTCACTCAGGCACCTGAAATCCAGGGCGGAGCTATGCACCTGTCCTTCAGAAACTACTCTCCAGCAGCTCTGCCTTGCCATTTTCTGAGCTGCGGGACAGAGGGTTCCTGCTGCCCTGACCTCTTGGGGCAGACCGGCCACAGGAGCACATGCCAGCACGCAGCAGTAACACACAATGAAGCAATGAAGGACAGCACCACAAAGGCGCATTAGTGCCTAGCTGTTCTGCCATCCCACCGCTTCCACCTGGCCATACCATCAGGTCACTAGCATAGGGAGGATTGAAATTGGAAAGGAGGTGGCGGGAACCACACCCCACGCACAGGGCTTGGGCCTTCCCCACGCAGAATACAGCATGGGCTGTTTGTGCACCAGGAAATCACCCCATGCGCAGTGAGGGGCGGATGCCGTGTCTCCCCTCTGCTGGAGGAATGGTCGAGCCTCCACCTGCAGCTGCTCTGAAGGGAAGTGTGTGCACAAGGCTTGTGTTGTGCAAACCTTGCCCCGTGTAAACACACTGAGAGTCAACCTATGATCCAGCTCTTGTAAAATGCAGCCAGTTAACACCACAGTGACCATGGGGGTAAAGCTGTGGCTTCCTTTTAAGGGTCTACTATTGCCCAAGATCTAAGTCAAGCTGAGGCAGTGTTTGCGTGATGTGCTAATTTCTGAGCTCCTGATGCCTGCACAGTGTTTGTCATGGCTTCGCCACACATAATGTTGTTCTGTTATTGATCTTAATTTGTTCTGTGGCATTTAATAGTTTATGGTGTTACGTGTCACATCCATGAACACTCTTCCTATCACTGGTCCATCTGTAGTGGACCTATATGTGGATGCCTTGCCTGATGTTAACAGCTGCAATGAACAAGCATTATTACAATTACCCCTGCTCCTACACAATGCTGCATTCTTAAAAGGCCGAAGTTTATGGAGCCAGGTGCAGATAGTGAGGGGTGCATAACAGCAGCACAGAGACAGGCAAATTCTCTGTGCTGACCATGCCCTTAGCTTCTTACAGAGTGGCCTCCTGTTTATGTACTAAAAATGGAGTAGGCCTCAATTGTGTGCCACTATATACTTTCCATCTTGTACAAGTCCCCAGTTTACACAATGGTATGGAACAGGGGCTTAGTGACATCAGACCCTGAATCAGGGAGAAAGTTCCCTAAATATGTAGCATTCTATTAGTTAATGTTGGTACCTGGTCAAAGGGGAGTTTTTTGCTTGCTTTATTATCCTCTTGTCTGTTTATTGTGCTGTTACTATGTCTTAATTAATGACAGTTAAGGACTATTTTGTTCTATGTCTGTACAGGTCCTAGCGCAATGGGATCCTGGTCTGTGACTGGGACTATGAGGCAGTGCTGCAATACAAATAATCACATGCTGATCTACAGAAATACTTTTTTTACCGTAGCCATTCCCTCTGGCTTAAGAGATTAGTCACTGAAAATGGAAGTATGTGAACTTGACATCTGCAGTTTAACTCAGTCCCTTCATCTCCTGCAGTGAGTGTGCTTTCTGCTCAATACACACTTAATGGTCCACATGATAGGGTTATGAAGATGGGTCTATGGGAGGGTTTGACTTCCTCTACCATGGGCTGCTATTGCAGGAAGGAGGTTTGCTTGGAAGAGATGAGGTCCATCTGACCAAGAAGGAGAAGAATATCTTCATGTGCTGACTCACCAACCTTATGAGAAGAGCTTAAAACTAAGTTCAGAGGGGGCGGGTGAAAAAAGCCACCAGGTAAAAAAAGGTGACCTTAATAGAGGACTAGATGTTTGGGGAAAAGCAGATGTGGAAAATTGTAGTAGAATTATAGGAGTAACAAAAGGGAAATCCATGGGGGGGTATCTGCTTAACATCTTAGATGTCTATACACAAATGGAAGGAGTAATAATAATGAGGAATAAACAGTAAAATCTGGGAGTTTTAGTACATAAGTCATAATTGAGCTTAACTGGCATCACAGGTACTTGATGGGCTAAATCTTAGGACTTGGTATAGAGGGCTATAGCTTGGTCAGGAAGGACAAGCAGGAAAAAAAAAAAGAGAGGACATATTGCATTGTACACTTGTTCTGAGGTCCAGAAGGAGGTGAGAAGCAGACCAGTTGAAAGTCTCTGAGTAAAGATAAAAGAAGGAAAAAACAGGGGTGATGTCCTGGTAAGGGTCTATTACAGACCACCCAATCAGGAAGAGGAGGGAGATGAGGCATTTCTAGAACAAAAACCAGAAATATTCAAAACACAAATCCTGATGATAATAATGGGGGATTTTACCTACCTAGACAGCTGTTAAGAAAGAAATATGGCAAAAAACAAAATTATCCAGTAAGTTCCTGGAATGTACTGGGGACAATGCTTTGTTTCAGAAAATGGAGGAAGTAACCTGAAGGACAGCCATTTTAGACTTTATTTTGACCAACAGGGAGGAGCTGGTTGTGAAGGTGGAAGGTGATTTGGGTGAAAGTGATTATGAATGATAGATTTCATGATTCTAAGGAAAGGAAGGAGTGAGAATGACAGAGGAAGGACTACAAAAAGCTCACTTCAATATACTCAAAGAATTGGTAGGTAGCCACCCATAAGGAAAATATCTAAGGCATAAAGGAGTTCAGGAAAGCTGGCAATTTCTCATGGAGACAATATTAAAGGCACAACTGCCAATACAAAGGAAAGATAGGAAGAATAGTAAGTTTTTTAATGACCTGAAAATCAAAAAGAAATCCTACTCAATGTGGAAACATGGACGAATTACTAAGGAGGAGTACAAAAGAATAGCATATACATGTAAGGATAAAATCAGAAAGGGTAAGGCACAAAATCAGTTATACATAGAAAGGGACAAATGTAATTGGAATTCTTTTCCCATATTTTTTACTGCAAAGAGTGTCATCACTCTGAATGCTTTAAAGGCAACATAACTTCCAAAATCAAGAGTTGGCTCTACATATGGCCCTACATATGACACCACACTGTGTTAAACACAGTAAAAATTAATGTAGTTGATTTGTCTGGCAGGACATGGAAATTAAGTATAAATTTCAATTCATTGTAAAAGAATATAAAAATCAATATTTGTAATACAGTTCAATAAGGTTTCATCAGGCTTTTTGATCAACCAAATTAAAAAGCAAAGGAAACCAACCAACCACACTCAAGGGTCACTGTGCATTCTCCAAGGCAGTTTCTTCTCTTTCTTTGTTTGGTGCTTTTATTTTATATAAATTCAACCAGGAGCAGATTTTCAGGTAAAACCAATACTGGAAAGTGTGGTAAACTGAGAGAGGGACCGAACCAAAATTCAAAATGATGTTGAGAGAATGAGAAATTCTACACTGGAGCAAATATAGCCACCTGTTGAACTGCTTACATGTATGGGCCCAGATATTGAAATGTATTTAGGTTCCTAAAAGCTACTGATTTCAGTGTGAGTTAGGAGCCTAAATACCTTTGAGACTCTTGTCCATGTAATTACAGTACATACCTGGTCAGCAGCAGATTGTGAGGTATGCTGCAGTCACACTGATGTCATAATAGTGCTTGCATAATCTGAATCTAATCCTGGCCATGACAGACTGAGAGGCCAGCTGCCTGACAGTACAGGAGCCCTTTAGAGAAAGGACTGTAGGAAGTGGTGAAAAAAGACTAAAACATGAATAATCTTGTGAGTGAACTGGAGGTAACAGAGAGAGGTAAGGGTCAGCATTGTATTTTCTAGATCCAGTCTATATTCACACACACATTCAGAAAGCATAGGCATACAGATAGATAAGTTGTAATGTTCTCCATTTGTATGACCAGAACCTCAGCTGCTGTAAATCAGTGTTGCTCTGTTGTCTTCCTTGTAGCTGTGTTGATTTACACCAGTTGAGGACTTGGCCTACAGCCTTTGGACCTGGAAACTTTCCTGAGAATCTCAGTTTCTATTGAATGTTATGGGGGAGGTCTGACTAAGCAAAACTCTTAAAGCATGTGCTTAACTTTAGGTCTCTTTGTTGGCTTAGAGTTAAGCATGTGATTAGATGCTGAATCAGGGTGTAGGTGCCTTAATATGGATTTAGGAGCTTAAGTTTAGGCACCCGGTTTTGAAAATTTGGGCCATAAATAATTATTCTGTATGCTATCAAACCTCATCAATTGATAGTAAAGAGGGAAAGGAAGATTATTTTACATGGGGATCTACTTGAAAGGAGCAAATTTTCTTCATTATGATTCCCCTCAAACACACTGGGTCCTTCAGCACACAAACCTGATCATCAGGAGGAAGGAAGAGGATTTACATGATTCCCAGGTCTTCTTCTCCTCACAGTGTTTGGGCACCTGCAGAATCTTTACTGGATAGTGAATTAAAGAGGCCAGCACTAATTCTACTATTAATGGTAACCAGCTGAATCCTTTTATTGAATTTCAGGTGTTTATAATGAGGTTATTTCGCTCCTGGCGCATATAGCTGACCAAGATAAGAACAGAATTGCCCTCAGGATTGCCTCTATAGCAAAGACCAAGCTGGTTAGTGTTGTGAGAGTTCTACTGGAGAAACTGCAACAGGATGAGGTAGAGCAATTTCATGAAATTAAATCTGCTTTCCATGTGTCCACACCAAATTCTGCCTGACTTCCTGGGAATGCTATTATTACAGATCAGGCTGATATAATGCTCTATAAAAGAGCATTGTCCGTTTACACAGTGGAGTACATGGGTTGTATATAGTAAAAGTACACTATAGGACCTTCAGTAATCTCTTCTAATAATACTTTACCCTTCTTTAGCATCTTCATCCAAAAATCTCAAAGCACTTACCTAATACTAATGAATTAAGACTCTCAGCACCCTTGTGAGAATGGTAAGCATGATCCCCATTTACAGATGATTTGTGTCACAGGGAATTAAGTTACTTGCTCAACACCACTTAGCAAGTTAGTAAAGAATGTGAATAATACCCAAGTGAACTGACTCTCTGCTCTTATTCCTAGCCAACACTCATGTCATCATAAGAAAGGTCATTGAGATTATAGCACTGAAGGGACCTTATCTATATATTTTCAGGGGTTCTGCAACAAAAAATAAAAATGATGCACAGTATTTTAACATTTCTGCAAATATACAATATAATTGCACCAGTTCAAATTATTTATTTCAAAATCCCTGGCAGCAAGTATGTCTGTATCAATACCGACAACAAAAGGATTGAGAAATGTTTTTGACAAATAGATTCCTTACTATGCATATTAATACAGAACTCTGAGTAACAATTCATTTCAACTCACTACAGAGCCATATTTCTTGCACCCCTCAGCTGCAGTGCAAAGGCTTGGTGGAGTCAGGGGTAATGGAGGAGCTGAGGGAGAGGGAGGTAAATTGCTGGGAAGGAGCCTGGGTGTGAACTTGGAGGGTTGCTGGGTATGGATGGGAAAGGTATGGAACAGTTTTTTTGGGAGGGGTGGGGAGGAATTGTTAGGGAGCTCCCCCCATGCAGACCCTGGCTGACTCCTAACCTCTCCCATTCAGTAAGGCATCTGCCCCTGTCTCCATGTGTTCCGGCACCCTCATGGGACCTTGCACCCCTTGTCCACATGTGTTCCTCCACCTGACTCAGACCCCCACTCCCCCCAGCCCAATGTGGCTCTGTGCCCCACCCAAACACCCCCTGTCCCTGTGTAGCTCTGCACCTCCTCCCACATCACTATGTGGCTCTGAACCTCCCTCCCCCCTGTAACCCTCGGTCTCCACTCCTATTCAGCCCCTGCCCCAGTCTGTTCTCCCCCACTAGTCCTTATGAGCAGAACCCAACTGCTTGTCTTGGCCTCCTAGTACTTTAATTATTTGAATTACTTGATTAATTATGAATCTTTTGGTTTTAAAGAATAAAATTGTTGCCTAATCCAGAGCTACTTGTATTACATAGTGCTTATGTATTCATAAATTATCAGTGACAGTTTTCAATTAAACAAATCCTCCTGACATTTAAAAATGAATGGAAGGAGCTTCTCTGAGTGGAGCTGTGTGTTCTGGTTGCAGTTTGCAGAAGCCTCCTTTTCAAGCAGCACCCTGGAATGTTTAGCCAATCGAGAGATCTGATTGGCTCTGAACATTCAAAGGGCTATGACCTTGGCATGCAGGTTACCTAGATTTAGAGACTCCCAGGAGACAGAGATGGAAAAGACCTATTGGATCATCCAGTCCATTTCCCTGCTAACGCAGGAGCACTCCCAGCGGCCATTTTCAACTGGTTTGGCTAAACTAATTTTAAAAGCCCTAATGACTGAACTTCCACTATTTTCCTAGGAAGACTATATCCTAACCTTATAGACCTGTCTCACAGGTGAGACATTTTCCTGTTGTTAAAGTCTAAACTGTATGTCTTTTTTAGTTTAATCCCATTACTCCTACTTTTACCTAAATGTATTATACTAAAAAATTCCTCTCCCTCCTTGATGTTCACACGCTTCACATAGTTGTCTGGTATTATCATGTCTCCCTCATAGCCATCCTTTGGCCGCATCTGCCGTAGACAGTTCTTTCAGTCTGTCTTCAGAAGTAGAGGTCTGCTCGGGCCCAGTTTTGAAGCCCAACCTGAACTGGCTCCAAGCCCACTCACCTCACCTTGAGAGGTTGAATCATTTTCCATCTTGGTCCCAGCCCTTCCCCCAAACTGGATATTGCCACTGCATCCTGCTCGTGGAGCTGGCTCAGCAGCAACAATGTGCAGCGATGGCTTCATCCTCTGACATTGCCCCTGTTGTGCCGATCCATGGGCTATAGTAGGAGAGCCGAGCTGACCTGAGCCCAAGAGAGTCAGTTGTTTTCTCATCCAACCTGAGCCTGATGCCTGTTGTCAGGTCCCATAGGATTTGGGTCAGGTTGCAGGGATCTATTCAGAAGTCAATTCTGCCACCCCTGCATTCTTTTTGCTCTCCATGAATTACTTCCAGTTTGTTGATCTCTCTGGGAATGTGGTGCTAGAAAATGCAATAATCCAGATGCAGTCACACCTTAGATGAACAGAGAGGAACTGTCATCTTCCTGCTTTGTGCCATGATCCTGTGTGGAAAAGACCCAACCCACATGGCTCTTTGTGGTAGCCATCACCCTTGCATATACACATTGACTTGGTTTTCACTGTCACCCCCAGGGCACTTGTTGCTTCCCACTTTTCTCCCTCCCATTATGTCAGTTACTTCTACCTCCTTTCCAGATGTGCTAGTTTGCAGGTTTCTGAAAGGAATCTTGTTCTCTGCTCAAGTTTTTAATTTTCTGTGTCCTCTTTATTTTTTTCTGTCCCAGCTGTTACTGAACTCCCCATATTTAGTATCATCTGTGAATTTCTACACTGATGGGCCTCATAAAGACACCTTCAACTGTGCGACTATCAGTGTAGATCTAACTGCTGAGCTAATTTCCCCTAGCAGCTGTTGAGGACTTACTGCGGGAGTTGGGTATTTTGTAATTACACATTTACCAATTCTGTCTGGAGTGGCTAGAGCAAGGGCAAGGGGCTCCTTTTTATTGTTTCATTTCAATAAATGAAACTCGAGAAGGGCAGTGAAGGAGGCTTCTTCTGGCTTTTTTCTCTGCAGGAAGATTAAAATATGTCAATTGTTTGGCCGCTTCTGAAGTGCTGCTAATGCGGTGATTGTGGAGGGCATGGCATGTTTGACACCAGTTAAGCCAAGGGATTAGTTGTGTGAGCATGCTGGCTGAGGAGTCAGTGTGGCCTAGTGGATAGGACTCTGGATAATGACTCAGGAGACATGGATTCTCTTCCTGGCCACGGACCGGCTCTGTTCTGATAAGACTTGGGCTAATCATTTCATGTTTGGATTGGAAGCTCTTTAGGGCAGGGGCTTATCGTCAAATTACTGTGTGGTCATCAAGAAAATTGTTTGTTCTCTTTTCTGGTTTGTCCCCAGCAAAACAGAGTAGCCATCTACTATATCCTGGAGGGGGTGTTACAGCAGGACACCGGGGGCCTAGAGATGAGGCTAGTGAACAAAATTATAAGCCTAGCCTCAGAGCAGATGAGAGAGACTCTGGTAAGTTAGTTCTCCTGAGCTACTAATCAAAGGATCCAAAGCTTTAACTAATAAAAACTCTTCTTTTTTGGGGGGGGGGGGCGGTAAACTATATACTGAAATGAAAATGTATTCTTCTGTTAGAGGCCCACACCTTCCTCCAGACCAAAGCCCAGGTCCTAGACAGCACTTGTGCACATGCATAAGATGGGAAAACTCACATGTGAAAGTTACACATGTGCTTAAGTGCTTTGCAGGATCAGAACCTGAGACACATGATCTCAGACACAGAGACAGGCCTGTGGTTTCTTAATGAGCACGTCTTTCCCAAAGTCTACTAGGGATTTCATTTTTGATACTGATGTTATGTGGGAGGCGCTCTGATACTATAGCGATAAGTGGCAGTATAAAGCCCTAAGACAGACAGAATCTGAGCTATCTCCAAAAGCAGCAGCATTGGATTTAGAATCTAGTTTGGCAGCAGGAAAACCCATGGAAAAATCCCTCTCTTGTTCCAAAGGAAGTCAGCCTCCTTTTGGGGGACAGTTTATTCCAGGAAGGCTCTCTGAATATCTTTGAAGCTGCCCAGTCTGTGTCTAACTACCTCCTCAGGGAAGGGCAGGGCAAAATATCACGTGACTCTGGTGATCAGTCATCCACCACAAGGAGCTACTAGTGAATAGTCTAACTAAGCAGCTTGCAAGCAACTCAAAGGCTGAAAATTGTTTAGCCAAACGACTCAATGAATATTTATGACTAATGACTGTATCTGCAGAAAGTTGGGCGAGTTCATTCGGAACTTATGCACAGAAATAAGAACTTGACTCATATAAACAACTCTGGCTAGTGCAACCGGCTTCAGTTACTTCAGTCTTTCTCTTTTTGTGGTCTTTTTTTTCTTAGGAAGCAACAAATGAGGTAAAAGTGGCAGCTAGCAACACGTTAGTGACTCTGGCAAGCTGCTATTTTGATGATGTCATGTATGAGCTGCACTGTCACCTGAAACCACCGAAGCTGCCTGAAGAGTTTATTTTAGTTACACTGGGCAACCTGTCATCAGCCTATGGTATGGTAACTTCCATCTTTTGTTTCAAAGTTATTATCTTTCATTTAAGGACAGGGGATTACTCTCTCTACCTAAAAATGTTGCAGCTAAACTGAGCTCTGCTTGAGTGTGTGCGTGCGTGCGTGTGTGGAGAGACACAGGATTAACTGCTATTGCTAGTTCTGGCTTCCAGATCATGAGCTATGCAGACAGCGGTGCAAGCTCTAACTTCTGCCCCTGACTGAAGTTCCTTAAGGATGGGAATGAGTGGAAGATCAGGTCAGTGGAGCTCTGCTCCACCCCACTTCCCATCCGCCCCAATGCTCTCTCCCTTACCCAGGTCAGTGGAGCTCTTCTCCACCCACTTCCCATCCGCCCCAATGCTCTCTCCTTACCCTGGGAGTGAGTTAGGCATCGGGCAGAGCTGTGCACTGGTGCGATTCCTCTCTTCAGGGAGAATCCCCCACTGGCTTTCAATGGCTCCTTTAAAGCCAGTCTGCTCTGCTTACACAGCACAAACTGGCCTAGGAGCCCATAGCATCCTGCCCCACAATGTTTCCAAGTGTGTTCTAAGAAGGCGGGGAGCAGCCAATTATCTGTCTTCCTTCTCTTCTGGCCTTTCTCTGCAGCACTTGACTGTATCCCTTTTGTGGAAATGAACCTGAGCACCATGTTCTCCATGCTGGAGTTAGTCAATGACAGCAGGATGAGACAAGCATTTTGCGGTGGTAAGTGCCAGAACTTACGGCAGTGCCCCAAATGGATACTTAGGGGGTTTTGGTACAGATTGGAGTGACTGACCAAGTTTGCAAACACACCTGAACTGTGCTCCCTGCCTGGATTGCACCAGGTGCTGCGTTTCTTGGCTCCCGCGGCACTCAGTGAAGTTGAGAGTGCTCCTCACTTTGCAGGAGGAGCTGAGCATTTGTAAGTTCAAGCCCTTTATGACTCATGGATATAATTTAAAATAAACAGACACAAAGGCTGAAGCTGTCCATCTGCCAGCAGTCTCCTGGGGGAGGAGGTGAAGGAGCAGATTTCAATACTGTACATTTAAAATCCCATTTCCCACTCCTTCACCCATTCTCTCCTCTTAGTTTCTTTATCATCATTTCCTTTCACACTCTTTCTCTGTAATCTCTTCCTCTCTACTTCTCTCTTCCTTTGCTTTTCAGGTGATGCTCAGTAAGGGGTTAATCCTGTGCCTTTGAGGTAAATGGGAATTTTGCCATCGACTTCATAGACAACAGGATTGGGCCTAATTCTTCTTAGCAAGGACACTAGATTCACCTACTTTTAGGGCAAAGTGCTCCCCACTACCTTCAAATCCCAGTAAAGCCAATGGCAGTTAGGGGCACGAACATCTTTCAGACAAACTGTAACTCAGGTTAAATCATACAGTGTTAGAGTTAAATAAACAATAACTGCAGAGGCACGAATCGTTCAGAGGAGAGCTTGCTGAAATATTTTGATTTTTAATTATATTTTCCATAATTTTTCCTCAAATTTGAGGAAAAACAAGCGTGAAAAATGTCAATGACAAGTCTGATCAGGAAGTGTGCATCCAGTGTTTCTGAGTATCTAAAGAGGTGGCTGAATTTTTTGATTTTTGAAAAATATAAATGATTTTTAAACTTTGCAATTTAGAAAGAAAAAAACACTATCAGTAAAGATTTGTAATTTAATTTAAACTGCTTTTTCAAGCAGCTCTAATTAAGAGGTAACAAGGAAGGGAGAAAAAATTGTCTTCAGATGCTGGTAATTGAAAAAAGATTGAGAGATCTGCAAATTAAAAAGCCTTTTGAGAAACAAGACATGGAATGGGGGGAAGAGAAATAGCTCAAAACTGATGCTGGATTTCAGCGTCTAGTCCTGAACTAAGCAGTAGCTGCCACGGAATTGTAGTAAACTTTAGGCCTGGGTGTCTTCACCGATAAAGCAACTTCTCCTCCTTACTAATGTGTCCTTTTCACATTGCCTGTCTTCTCTCCGTCCATGCAGTTCTGGAACAATGGTCAAGGGCAGTACGTCTCTTTTTGGCTAGCTGGGAAAAGTACCCATTCCCCAAAGTGGGCGGTGCGGCTCTGCAATCATTTTCTTCCGTCTACTCTCATGTGACCAGCAACTGGCTGACCTGTGAGGAGCTGGAGGTGAAATTGCTGGTTCTCTAAAACTTTAGCAGAAATTGTAACGTTAAATTCTATGAGTCTGACACTCATTGTGATGATGGCATTTAATGGTAGGTCCTTTTGGATGGAACAGAGTGTCATGTAAAATATCTAAAACCCTAACATTTATAATGTCACCACATCATGGAAATTCTGTCTGTACGCAGTGTACATGGATTCTAGTTTTATGCACCTAACGTTCAGATAAACACGGGATAGTGGCCTAAATTAATTCCTCCATTCAGCCCCAGTGGAGTTCCAGCAGGGATGAGTTGGCCTAGAATGCATACTAATCTGGGGAATATTTTACCTGGTATAGCTGTGAGGTGCATTAGGATATAATCCTGAAACCAACCCGGCGAGTCCTGGTTCTTTACCAGGAAATATTGAGATAGACACAATCTTACAGTGGAACAAGGGAAGGTGCAGTCATTGGAAGTAGAAAAGGTGTGCCCATTGAATGATATTGAATGAATTCGTAGGAACATAAATTCTGTGTCTCATCTATGCAGCTCAAGCAGGCTGTCATCAAAGCCCTTGGTCCCATGATGAGTCTCCTGCTACACAAAGAGGAGTATCAAGGTCAGATATTTGAACAGATGTCATGGCTTCTTGAGCAATATAAGGAGAGCACTGATGTTTTTCACGTCACCAAGGTGAGTACCACTCCTTAAGGTAACTGTCTATGTGTCTGCATGTATGAACTGCACGAGGAATTTGCTGCCAGTGGGGTTTCCTGGTTTAGACAGTGACTTGTTAGAAAATAAATATCCACACGAGTTCTGGGTTTATACACATGGTGACCCAGGCAACAAGATTTGTAGGTAAATGCCTCTTATGAAAAGCATCCTCTGTTTCCTGGGGAGGATGATAAGGAGATAAAAAATAAAACACCTGCCCCCCTCCCCAACAAGATCCTCCCTCCTTCTGATTTCCCAGTACATCCTGTCAACTCTGCATCTCTCTTTTAGTTCACAAGCTCCTCAGAGCAGGGGCTGCCATATGTTGTCTCTGGTCAGTACCAAGCCAATTGTCAATGGTTGAAAATTAATACTAAGGAGGCTTGAGAGTCATTGCTTTGGATTATGGAACTAGATGAATCTAAAAGCATTGCCTGTCTATTTCATCTCCCGTTCTATGCAGTGCTGTTGTAGCCATGTTGGTTCCAAGATATTAGAGCGCCAAGGTGGGTGAGATAATCTAATTAAAGATATTGTCTCACTCCCCTTGTCTCTCTATTTCATCTGCCCTGAGTACCACATGAGCAAGAAGTAAGGGGCCATATTCTGTCTTCAGTGGGGCTACAGAGTTGTAAATGAACTCACGAGACAGCTGTAACTTCTTGGTAGTGATATTTACTCACCATCTCTGTTGGTTGAAGCTTTCTGGTACAGAGTATGTGGTCACTTTTGGGGTTGAAATACCCATGATTTGGAGGGAACCAACGCATCATGGACTTGTTTGATAGCATCAGGGCACTACAGAACTGCTTCAATATAGTAAAATCTGTAGATGGCATCAGAGACATTGTGGAAGCTTGAAGCAGCAAAGGAGAAAAGTGTTTAGATGCAGGAAGGAATTCGATTTTCACCTTTTTTATCAATAACCTGGCAGAGGACACAAAAAATGGAGAGGACAGATTCAGAGAGATCTAGATCACTTGGTAAACTGGGAGCAAACAAAGATGCATTTAAATATGGCTGAATGTAAATGTGAGCATCTAGGCCCAAAGAATTTAGGCCATACATATCTGATGGGGGATGCTGTCTGGGAAGCAGTGACTCTGAAAAAGATTATGGGGATCATGATGAATAATCAGCTGAATGCGAACTCATGCTGTGGCAAAAAAGCTGAAAAGCATAAAAAGGGGAATCTCGAGGAGGAGTACAGTGGTTATTTTACCTCTAAATCTGGCACTTGTGTGACTTCCATTGGAATACGGTGTCCAGTTCTCGTGCCCACAACTCAAAAAGGGTGTTGATAAATTGGAGAGGAGATTGAGAGAAGAGCCCCCGTGATTAAAGGATTAGAAAACATGCCTTACAGTGGTAGAATCAAGGAACTCAATCTATTTAGTTTAACAAACAGAAAGTAAAAGGGTGCATGACTGGGTTTACCTACCCCACATTGGTTCAACATGGGTTAATTATACTTTATGGGTTAAGGAGGCCATGGCCCCTCATCTCTGCTGGGCATGCTTCAGCTGGAACCAGGATATAAAAGAGAGCCACTCAGCTCAGTCTGGTTGCCGAAGAGAGCAGAGGTGCATTCAGGAGCGGCGCCAGGGTTTTTGGCGCCCTAGGCGCAGGGCCAGCTCTACCCATTTTGCCGCCGGTCCCGTGGCTCCGGTGGACCTGCCACAGGTGTGCCTGTGGATGCTCCACCGGAGCCATGGGACCAGCGGACCCTCCCCAGGCACACCTGTGGGAGGTCCACCAGAGCCGCCTGCCGCCCTCCCGGCAAAATGCCGCCCCCCTCAAATCCTGGCGCCCTAGGCGACTGCCTAGCTCGCCTAAATGGGCGCCGGCCCTGGGTGCATTGCAGTCTCTGCAGAGAGACTGCCAGTGCTCCAAATTCAGAGGCCAGCCAGACTGCGGCTGCAACTGACCCCCAGCCGCCCAATGCCAGAGATGGAGAGACCACAGAATCCCTGAGTGTGAAGTAGCCTAGGTAGAATAAGCACTGATCCAGTTGAGGCCCTGGGCTTTGACTTGGCATGTTTTGGAAGGATTCCCACTGATTTGGTGGCAGATACCACTGCAGCAAGACACGGCCCTGGGCTGGGACCTGTGAAATATGTAGGACCCAATGCAGAAGGGCTGGCCACTAGGCAACACTTCCCTGCAGCAAAAGGAGGTTCTAATGACTCTGGCTACTCGGCCGCACTGCCATACCTAGAAGGGGAGCCCTACAGACTCAGGCTGTTTGGCCGTGGACCCTCACTGAAGGGCTGCTGCGCTGATCCCAACCATTAGGCTATGCTGCCGTAGGAGTCAGGACTGCTGCAGTGACTAGGCAGCTGGGCCGCCCGAGATCTACTTCATTTCCTCCACAACCTGGTACCACTCTGACGGGGTGGACCTATCCTGTGACAGGGTGACTTCATGACAGTCTATAATATCCTACATGAGGTCCTCATGTTTTATAACGGACTCTTCAGTCTAGCAGAGAAAGGTGTAACTTGATCCAATGGCTAGAAACTGAAACAAGACACATTCAGACTGGAAATGCGGTGTCCATTTTTAATGGTGAGATAATTAACCATTAGAACCATTTACCAAGGGCCGAGGCAGATTCTCCCTCACTGACAGTTTTTATATCGAGATTGGGATGTTTTCTAAAGCTCGGCTCTGGGAATTATTCTGGGCAAGGTCTGTGGCCTGTGTTATACCGGAGGTCAGACTAGATGATGGCAATAATTCCGGCCTTGGAATCTCTGAATCCTGAATCTGCTTCAGTCACTACATATTGCTCCTGTGTGTGCCACCATCTGACTTTCATCCTCTCTTGCAGAGTCTGAGCCAGCTCTTGGAGGTCTCGGGTGAATATAAGATCCCTCTCCCTAAGAGGAAGTTTCAAGCCATCTGCAGTGCTCTGCACAACCAGGTGAGGGGTGGTTTGCTTGGATCCCTTGAGCTTAGGCACAGCAGATCTGCTGTGCAGATTAACAATCCAAATCTATGGAATGATAGTGCAGAGCCTGGGGACCGCCTCATGCCTTACTGATTTCTGCAGGGTCAAGAGCAAGCAGGTAGTGGTCTCATTTTCTTAGCTAATATCCAGATCAGTTTGTAAAGCAATTTCACCATAAGCCGATTATCGGGGGAGTCAGAGTTGCACAGTAAACACTGTGGCTGTGTCTTGATTCGATGAGCTCTGCTGCTCAAAACACTTCAGCTTCTCTCATCTAATGTATTGGGCATTGTGTTTGATTCTTGCTGTGCATTCAGTACCATCCACCTGGGGTTCAGACCTCTAGTTGGACAAGTAGGAAGTGGAAGCTTAGAAATTAATTGAACATTTTCTTTTCAATTGCTTCTGATTAGTTTTCTTTGACCATTTCCCTTCTTCCCACAGCTCTGTTCTCAAGCTAAGCCGCTCAGCATGGAAAATCACACAGAGCTGGTCTATTGTATAGTTCAGCTAGGTAAGGGAAAGAGAGACTGAGTTACACAGTAGTTTCCTTGTAACTTCCTTACCTTTGTAAGGTCTGGTAAGAATAAGAGTTCTGTTGTCAGTGAGGACGTGATTTCTTGCCTTGCAGCCCGTTCTTCTCCTGATGATCTGATAGCCTTTCTGCACTCGCAGCTGGAGATTGAGAATGAGGCTGTTTGTGTGGCATCTCTGAATCTGCTCAGAGCTATTGTTAGTACTGACTGTAAGTAACACAGGAGCAACTGTGTCAGCTGCCCTCTTGGCCGACATGCTGAGGTTGAGTTGGGGGCGTCAGGGCAGGGCTGGCTTCAGGAAGTGCAGGGCCTGATTTGTGGGGCTTGTACTCACCGGGCGGTGCCCTGAGACTTCGGCTGCACTTCAGCGGCGGGTCCCTCACTTGCTCCGAGTCTTCGGTGGAACTTCAGCAGCGGGTCCTTCACGTGCTGCGAAGACCGGGCAGTGAAGGATTCACCGCCAAAGTGCCGCGAACACCAGCAGTGAAGGACCTGCCGTCAAAGTGCCGCCGAAGACCCAGAGCACCACCGAGTGAGTAAAAATTAAAAGGCCACTGGCGCGGGGTCCTGTTATGTGCGAGGCCCTCTCAGGCACGGAGAATCGGCCTAAAGCCAGCCCTGATCCAGAGCTAAAAGCATGAGCTACTATAGATTGAGTTAAAGAACCAAGGCTTTGTAGGCACAGCAGAGCTGTAACAGACTCATCGCCTCTGCAAATGGGGCACAGAATCTCTATAACACACAGTCACCAGTGGTCGGGATATCCACTAATGGATCAAATGCTGCCTAAGTTACCCCTATGGCCACATAGAAATCAACAGGTTCAACTAAGTGCTGAATGTAGCCCAAGATATTTTTCAACTTCAGATACAGAAGTTGCCTTGGGGCTAATGCACATTAACAATAATCAAAAATAAAATAATACCCCTGACTCGATAATCGTCAGTATTAGACACTATAGACTAGACTCTGAGTTCTGTTATACTGTGTTAAACACAGATTGACCTCAATCTAATTCTTTTATACTATTTCCATCATGGCAGTATGATGGCACTATTTATAGAAATGGAATTACTTTAGATTTACACTACTGTAACTGAGGCCAGAGTCTGGTCCTATGTTTTCCCCATTGATTCTGTGTATGAGAGAAGCTTGGGACTATTCTTAAATAGGGCCTTTTGAAATCCAGGATTCATTCCAATGTGGAAAGTGAGTGTGTGGAACAAAGAAGTACTGTACATCTCTCCTTATCTTTCAGTGCCCGAGACAAGACTGAAAAAGTTTCTGATTGTGAAGGCAGTGAAATCTACTTTCAGTGATCAGAATGCTACGGTAAGATTGTGTGTGGAGCAGTGAAATATTTCAATTTTTCAATGATATGGGATGAATGGACATCTGGGTGGAGCTTTCATTCAGATCAGAGGAGAGACTGCAGACTAGAGAAGGCATGTCATTCTCCTGACTGTGTTAAATGGATCCATGTTTATAAGCCAAGGAGATCAAATCAAAAGCATAAGGACTCTCATATCGTATCTCCTATTTCAGGCAGAAGGGATAACAATAACTCATGTGTGTCATCTCTACCCTTGCAGGTGAGGAAGGCAGTTCTTCATTTCATCAGGACGCTGCTCAGCTCAGAAAGTGTGGAGAACTGTGCAGCATGGGATATGGTAGCACATGTTTTCAGGGAGTTCAGTGTGTCCATCAGCAAACTGGTAAGGAGAGTTCTTAACACTTAGGACTCGGTCCTACCATTCTTGCATGCTGACTGCTCCCCTTGCCTTCAGTGGGAGTTTTGACTTAAGGACAGCTGGACTGAATGATTAGAGCCAGAAT
Source organism: Mauremys reevesii (assembly GCF_016161935.1). Taxonomy (NCBI): domain Eukaryota; kingdom Metazoa; phylum Chordata; order Testudines; family Geoemydidae; genus Mauremys; species Mauremys reevesii. The sequence goes on along the minus strand of NW_024100766.1, from coordinate 11,817 downwards.
CTGATCAGTTATATTAGTGTAAAGTCAAGGTAACTCCACTGACTTTAGTGGCGTTACTCTGGATTTATACTAGTGTAACAGATCAGACTCTCACACTGGGTATTTACATCTAACAGAGTTATCTAGGTTCCTCAACCCTCTGATGAGTCATTGAAAATTCTGAAAACACCATTTTCAGTGAAATGTTCTTGTACAAGGAAGCACATCTCTTTGTTTTCAATAGACTCTCCAGAGAACATAATGGCCCAATTCTGTGGCTGTTGAAGCAAACATAAACTATCAGCAAAACACCGAGGTTATGCAGGCTGCATCACAGACTGTCAAGAGCCTGGGAAAGCTTGCTGCATATTTCCCTCACTACATGCTCTAATCTACATGTACTAGATTTAAAATATCTTCAATCCGTATTTCTGTCCATGGACACAGCCAGGGCTCCAGACACTTTGTGCTCCATGAGTGGATCCATGATCTGTATTAACATAAACAGTCCAACTTTACAGTAAGTTGTTGAAGATCTTAGCTCTGCCTGGCCTCTTTTCTACAAAGTTGGAGCTTGTGGCAATACTCTCCAAGGGCCCCTCTCTCTCTCTCACACACACACCCACCCACCCCTTAAGGAAGGCTGCTTTTTCTTCTCGAGCCAGTTTTGCTCTCCTTTACATTGAAATCAGTAGAGTCAATCAATATTTAGTCCGGTGTAAGTAAGAGCAGAATTAGGCCAGTTGATAGAATCACACTCACTACATACGAAATGACCAAGCTGGTTGGGGCATCAGAAAAAACAGAGTGGATCCCCCTGGTTCTGCATATTGATTTCCACAGGGCGGAGTCTGAATGTTTTTCCTCAGAGATAAAAGATGAAACAGTTTTCAAATTTAAAGAAAATTAACCCTGTTGAAACTCTTTTGTGTTCAGTGAATCATTCCCTTCACTTTAGGGTTTTCCTAAGCCTGGGATCTGACCCACCAGTTAGGTGTTTCCATTATTCTCTTCCCTTCCAGTGCAATATAAAAGCAGGCGTAGGTCAATGTTCAAGATGGCTTTGTAAGAGAAGGACACTGATTCTCTAGCCAGTGTCTTGCTACTAGCTAATAAGTTCTATAGAGCTGTCTCACAGCAGGGTACCACACTTCTCACCCCGGCTATTCCGGAAGAAAACACTATCAAACCCTGTGCACTGACATCCTGCAATGTCTGGACACCTCAGTCACTGGAATGACCCAAGTAAGTGAACTGTTGCTACTGCTGCTTGAAATAGGGACGTTCTTCCTTACCTTCCTTGTACCTCCCCACAAGGAAGCTTTTGCTGATCAGCATAATGGAGGAACAGCATGTCAAATTCATGTCAGGGATGTGACCCCTTCATCACGGAGTAAGTGGTTCACATTAGAGAAAAGATTGAAAGCAACTGAACTGGAAGGAATCATGTTGCAGAGATCTTCTCTTCATTCTTTCCACTGTCTGAGTGCAACTGCCCCTTAGGTCCCCATGAATACTTCTGACATTTAGATTTGGTGATCCTGGATTTGAACAGATGCTGGGGCTGGGACTGTGCCTTCTATAGGTCTGTAAAGTTCTGGGTGAGTTGATGGTGCCATCTAAATAGCTCCATAATGCTCTAATGCAGGGAAAGAGGATTCATCTCTGGGTGAGAGCCAAATTGCTCACCAAAGAAGGCAGTGTATTTAAAAGACAGAGTGAGGGGGCCCCGGACAGGTGGAGTGAGATGATGGGGAGAGAGAGAGATGAGGTGATAGGTAAGGGACAGGTCAGTGATGAATAAAGGAGAAGCTACATGAGAGGAGGGATTCCGACAGCAGGATACTGGAGGTGGGGGAATGGAAATAGCTGCGTACTGAACAGTCTTGCTCTTCTCTGCAGGTGTTATGGCCAAGGCTTCTGGAATATGTGGTGCCAGCTCAGTACACTGGTACTTTGAAGCCTCTCTGCAGATGCCTTAGGGAGCTGGCTGAGAAAAAGCAGCAGGAAGGAGAAGAAGCTGCTTGCCTCGACTACGGTGGATCAGGTTTATAACAGAAACTCTTTCATTTATTCTCCCCAGGCACACTATGCAATGAACAGGTTCAGTCTGCTCCAGTTTTCTCCTCTGCAATGAGAAGGCTAAAATGAGGGATGGTCTTGTGATTACAACATGGCCATGGGATGGAGCTAGGAAATGTGGGTTCCTGTTCCCAGCTTGCCACAAAAATTCTGACATGACCTTGGAAATCACCTGATCTTTCTCTCAGCTTCCCCACTTGTGAAATGAAGGAGTAATTAATGCCAACCTCATAGAGGTGCTGTGAGGAATTCATTCATGTCTGTAAAGCATTTTGAGAAGCTCAGACTGAAAGCACTATGGAAATGCAAATTATGATCAGCTGCATTCAACATTGGTGGACACGTTGGAAATGGCTAGGTGAATAACATAAGCAGGACTCTCTGAAAGTCTGACAGAATTCATGATATTCTCTTTCTTTCCCTAGTGAATTTCCCTACACCCCAGGGGCTGCTGGCACGACTCCTGGTGAGTAGACCATGAGACTAGGTTTTCTGCAGAATGTGAAGTGGGACAGTTAACTATAAAAATGGGTTTTCTAGCTAGATGCTTGTAGACAGGCTGAGGAATGTGTATGATTGGATCTCTCTGCTCTGCCCTCTCCTGAGACACATTGTTCTGCATCCTCGTACTAGCTAGAATGCTTTCTTCTTCAGGAAGGCACTGCAGTAACAATGACTCTATTGTATGGTCTCCACAATGAGAGAGTCTGAACTATTCCCTCCTTCAGGAACAAACTGGTATTGTGCTGACCAAACTGAGCCTGTTCTTTCTCTCTCACTGACAGGTAGTAGCCTCATCCCCTTATGCAGGAGAAGGACACGGATGTGCTGCCTTGCAGTTATTACAAGCCCTGCACCAAAATATCCATGCAGCAGTGGGTGAGATGTGGGTAGTAAAGATCCCATCTCTGCTGCAGTACATTGAAGGTAAAGTGCTAGTTAGGAGGAGTGCAGTCCATGGAGCATAGAAGGGAAGCCAGAAAATGCAGCCGTATCGACACGTGTTGTGCCATTCCTGTTGCAGTATGTGGGAACAGTGGGGAATTGAAATTGGGCTTCTAGGCCCTCACTTTTCCTTCATCTGGATAACTGTGAACCACTGGGGTAAATCTAGAGTTAAACCACTGAAGCCAATTCAATCCGGGCAGAATCAGGCCAGGAAGGTTTCAGCTGAATGGAAATTTTACAGCAGTTCCCCTCACACCTTTGCTAGGTTAATGTTTGGGAAGGTGAATTATGCGTGAAGCTGGAGGTTAGTGAAATATTTTGGGGTTCCATATATAGTCTGATTTTGCAAACTGAAGGTTTCTGAAAATTAAACCCCATGTTTACTTTCAAGGGTGATTCAATTAAAAAACCCAGAGTTTTTCTTTCTGTAAGGAAACCTGAGCCATAAAAGCTAGGTTGGCCAAGTGAGTGCCCATGTAGACTCTAGGTATTGTGGGCCTAATAATGTCTTTCAGCAATTTTACGGTGGTATGAATCTATTGACCTCCTCAGTCAGTGTAGGCTGCGTCTACACTATGGGGTTATGCCAGCAGAGCGCCAATGACGTGGCTGTGCCATTGTAGTCTCTGTGAAGTATGACAGACCCTATGTGGAGCACAAACCGGATATGTTTCTGGTGAAGGTCGCACCCCACAATGTTCAAGTGGGTTTGATAGTCAAAAAAAGATTTTAAAAATGAGCTGTATCTTCCCTAGTGGTTGTTGCTGTACAGATTCCCCAGTACTGCCTTGTGCCAACATTAAAGAAGGGTAGGTTAGAGCTGGACATTCAAAAACAGGGCCAGATTCTCAGCTGATGTAAATCAGTATCATTCCATTGACTTCAGTGAAGCTCCACCGATTTACATCAAGTTAGGATCAAGTCCAGAATCTCTTATTATGCAGGAAAAGTTTGTATTCCCATTAAACCCAGTCTTCTGATGTGTTGAACAGTTTTCTGAGATGCTCAGTACCCTCAGCTCCCATTAAAGTCAAAAGGAATTGGGAGTGCTCAGCATCTCACTCCTGGTGGGTTGACTGACCCTGAATAAAAATGCCAGCAGGGTACATAACATGATACTTTCTGTTGGTCCAGCAAAGTATGTTGGCGTAGGTCCCATTTAGCCTTGAAAGCACAGGTATGTTACAGTTTGGCAGAGCAGGGGTTTTCGAAGGACTGATTGCAAAGGAGATTCCTGGGACGACAACTCTTGCTAACTGAGCTGACATTATTGTTTTGCCTCCTGCTTCATAGGAAACACGGAGAATTCCCTGGACCATGCGGTGGGAGCACATGCTGCTTCAGGTACAAGATGGCTTTCAGCTGTATTGTCACAGCCCTCCCTCCCCCTCCAAATGTATCAGCTGGGAAAATATTAATGATAAACTATTCATTATAAGCAGAGCTGGTCAAACCATTTCATTTGCTCAGTGAAAACTGGCCTTTTTATTTTCATGGGACATTATCAATTTTTGTTTTTACACAAAACAAAACAACCCAACCAACCGGAAAATGTTCAGGTTTTTTAAAGTGAAGTTGATTTAGGGTATTTTTTTTCATTTGCTATCCTGTTTGTCTCCTGCCCCCTGCTCCCCCCTCCCCCCGCCCTGGCTTTTCAGTCACAAAGTGGAAGAGGAGGAAAGGCCTGGGGACGAGGGATAAAGGGAAGGAAAGGGGAAAACAAAGAACTGAATAATGGTCATTTTGATTTTGAAAAGCAAAATATTTTTGTTTCTTTCACTTTTCATGTGTGTGTTGAAAAATCAAGAAAACAAAAAAATCCCACTTGTTTTGTGAAATGGACTTACCATTGTTCAACCTGCTCTAGTTATAAATAACTCTGTGTTACCACTGGGAACAACACAAAGCGTAACCAGAAAACCAGCATGCTCATGGTGCTAATGCACCACTGGGGACATCGAAAGGATTCTTTTGCCACTCAAAAGAAAATTTGCTATGAGAAACCCCAAAGGAAGAGACAAGACAGGGTTTGGTGACTGTATCTCAGGAGAAGCCTTTCTGCTCAGAAAGAGCTCTTTGCAGCCTCGTGTAAATCCAGACAAGGAACATTTTGATGGCGAGTGCTGAAAATGAAAGGAATGGACCTAGTGAAATCGCCCCAGAAGGTTTGCAGTTCCATTTGGGGTTGGATTACACTCTAGAGTTCCCCATTGCAGATCCAGCCTCCTTTCAAATTCTTTCAGCTAAAAAATCAAATAAGATTGGGTTTTCTTGTGAGGGTTCTGAGATTTCCTGGCTGCTGTTCAAAATTTGGGCCTGAAACAGCAAATGCTGAGTTACTAACCTCTGGCCGACTTCAATGGGAGTTGAGGTCTGACTCCTGGTCCTTTGGGTGCCCACTGAGTTAAGCCACAGAATTGGGGAGGATAGCTCAGTGGTTTAAGCATTGACCTACTAAACCCAGGGTTGTGAGTTCAATCCTTGAGGGGGCCACTTAGGGATTTGGGGCAAAAATTGGTCCTGCTAGTGAAGGCAGGGGGCTGGACTCAATGACCTTTCAAGGTCCCTTCCAGTTCTAGGAGATTGGTATATCTCCAATTATTACCTATTTATTACCTTTTATTCCCAGGATTCCCTGGATCTGATCTCTATATAATCAAAGGGTGTCATGTAAAGCCTTTACTGGATACCTGTGCCACATGGCTCATCATATTCATTGCACAGTGACTGGATGGATAATATATAAGGTGTTATGGTTCCATACTGAAATTGATGCTTTTAAGGTCTATGAGTTAGGGGGCTGGTCACCAGAAAGTGATAAACAAGTTTCTTTCAGGCAGGAGGCGCTTATCTGCCTGTGAGTAATTATTCACAGTGGATGCTAATCAATGAGGAAAATTCTAATCAAGTGATTGTGAAGTCTCAGAGGAGATTTGATACAAGAAAAACAAGCAAACAGTAGGGGTACCCTGTTTTCAAATGAAGACAATGGATGCGTGGAACTATATCTGGAGGTCCAGAGGTACCCGGCACCAGGAATCCTTCACCTATTGGACGAACTGCCAGCTGGCTTGTCTTATGAATGGAGGATCACCTTTTGGTCTGGGTGTTTCATGCGGGGAGAGAGATTTGGGGGCGCTATCCTTTGTGAGACAGGGAATGTTTGGTTATCTAAGTTCAAGCTCTAGAAGTGTTTTAGGATTTTATTTTTACATAACCATTTGTTTACATTTATTTTACTTGCTGCTTCTCAACTCTCTGATCTTTGTCACTTGAGCGCTGCTTGTTTTCACTATAAATGTATCTAAGTGTGTTAAATGGGCGGTGGCAGCTGAGGTGAAACTGGTAAGGTGGTGTGTAGCAAACTTATGAATTCTGTGAGTGTCCAGTGGAACAGGGGCTGGATGTTGTGGGACCACAGAGAGGGCTCGGCGGTTGGACTGTACCAATTGCTTATCTGGAGGAGGATAGTGGAACCTGAATGGGGTGAGAAGAGGGTGCTTGTATTTCCTGTGGCTGGTAGAGCACAGAGAAGTCTTCCTCATGCTAAGGGCAGGTGGTAGTGAGGTACCTCACAACCTGGGGACCCTTGGGAGGTGGCATAAAGGGTTCATAGCACTTGAGAGAAAGTTCCTGGTCCTTCATAGTCAGGGCCCTTTGTTCAAAGTTTACTAGGCCCATCCTCCATCCACTATAAAATCACTCCTCAATGGTCAGATTTCTTGGCTCCATCTCATTCTCAATTCACTGTTCATCTGGGTTTGGGGACTGAGAGGAATCATCAGACAAAGGTTAAAGAACAACAGCAGAGGAAGTCTGGGTTGTCGATGTTTATAGTTCTCAATAGGGAAGTAACCTTCCCATGACACCTGAATATTGGAAAGTTTACAAGAGAGAACAAGGAAGAAATAAAACACCGAACAAATAATCAAACCCCACAACAACCCCCAAAGTCTTGCAATTAACCATCTGCTATAACTCTTCTTTTACACTCAGTTCCTAAGAACATCTCTGGCGATGATCGACGCCAGTGCCTGGAGCAACCAGATAAGCCTTGAGTTGAACCAGCAGATGGCCAGCTATACCAGCCCCTCCCATGAGAAGGTTTGTTCTCTGTTAAGGCTTAGTTTCTAGTTAATTTCCCTTGAAATTCTGATTGGGGCTGCATAAGGCTTCTCTCAAGGCTTCATTACCTTATATTTTATTCTGCATATAAAATTTGTTTTTACTTGTTCCCTGCTCTCTTGCCCCCTGCCCTTCAATATGTGCGTGGACAGGCTGCGTGTCTGTGCTGCATTGTTGGTTCTCTGGCTGGGCTAGATGATGGGATGTTTCTGCAGTATGGGTGCTTGGACTTGGCTATCTTGTTCTTTCCTGAGTGTTGCTGAGCTGGGTCTGTACTGACTGGCACGTTCTGTTACTGGTATCTCAGTGCGGTCTCTTTCTTTCAGAGTTTCCTGTATAAGGCGCTAAGGCGTCCTTAGCAGTTTGTCAGGACCTGGTCCACGTTAAATCGCAGCTTCATAAATTTTTGACAGCAACAGATTATATGGAAGCCCCTGAGAGACAGGTGAGGACTCTGTCCTTCTCTCCACTTTACAAGTAATCCTGAATGCTCCTGTAGGGCTCAGCGCTGAGCTGGCCTGGGACAGATGCCATTTGCTTCATATCCTCTTCATTGCTGTTCCACTCAGCCCCGCTGCCCATGGGTCTGACGCCTGACTGGCGCTTTACCGCTTCAGCTGAAAGGAAGGGACTCGTGGGTTAGATCCTAACCAGTATTTTCTTGGGTGACAGGAGTCATTTCCATCTTCACATTCTCTGCTGAGAGCCACTTGGACCTCACCCTGAGCACTTCAGGAGTTTGGGGCTGCAATGAACAAGATTCCCGATTCCTGGGTTCATCAGCCGCCTGAAGGTAAAGGAGCCAGGGGCTTCTCTCCAACTTCCTCTCCCTCTAAAGCAGGGCAGCAGCCCGGGGTAGTGTCAGTTCTGCTCAGCTGCATTGTCCCCCAGCGTGTGCGTTCTCGTGGCGCCTGCAGTTAAGCAGAGAGGAGCACAGTCTGGGCTGCGGTTCTCTCAAATGATTTTTATCATCTGATGTCTCATGGCTTGGCGCCCCTCCATGCACAATGTGTGGGAACTACCTCAGTGGCTTGCATGGAAAAGCATTTAAAGGTATTTTAGCGTTTTTTAATCCAAGTTAGTGGCTGGAAATGAGGAGGTGTTGCAAGCAACATGTGGCCAACCAACCTGCTTTAGGTAGACCACCAGTGGTCTATGGATGACAATTATGGAACCTGTGATTTAGAGCAGTGGTTCTCAACCTGTCCAGATTAGTGTACTGCTTTCAGGAGTCTGATTTGTCCCCAAATTTCACCTCACTTAAAAACTACTTGCTTACAAAATCAGGCATAAAATTATTAAAGTGTCATAGCACATTAGTACTGAAAATTGCGTATTTTCTCATTTTGACCATATAATTAGAACATAAATCAACTGGAATAGAAATATTGTACTTGCATTCTTTGTAGTCTGCTGTAAAACTGGGCAAATAGCTAGATGAGTTGATAAACCCCCTGGAAGACCTCTGCAGACCCTCAGGGTACACAAGTAGCCCTGGTTGAAAACCACTGATCTAGAGGCTAGAGCAGGAGACTAGGCCTCTGGGCTTCCACTGCTGGCTCTGCCACTTACTCACTGTGCAGCCTTAGGCAAGATATTTAGCGCCTGATCTTGTACCTACCAGTGTCAATGACTAAGCTCCGTGTGCTTCACTGCTGTAGGTTCAGCATTTTAGGTTCTCTGTGTCAGAGTTACCTGAGTGGGAATGATGGAGATACTAATATCTCCACCTCACAATTATTATATTGCTTAAATACTTTTTGCAAGTGGTTTGAGATCTTTGGCTGAAAAGAGCTTTGCAAGTGCAAGCTGCTATTGCTGCTGTGAGGAATTCCTCGGTCAGCAGCAGGTGAGAATTCAAAGCAAAGGAATCAGAAGAACTTTCTGATTGTCTAGGACCACCACCATGGGAGAAGAGGCAAGACTGCAGCACCCTGATGCTGGCCTACAGCAGCGTGGCTGTCCATGCTCCAAAGACCAGCTTCTCTCCCGAGTAGAGGCAGACATCGCAGGAACATCCTTCTCCATTACAGAGCCAGTGGTCAGGTAGAGCTTTGCGTGATAAGTGTCACATAACTCAAATTTAAAACTGTAATGGGTAGTGTGAGCTGTCACATGTTGTATCATTTTTGTTGCTCTTCTTTGTATTTTCTCTAGTTTTCTATATTCTTCTAAATTCTGTCATTAGCTACACAGTAATTCAGGCGCAGTGACACTCAGGCAATTCAAGTACCACTCCCCTCATATGGACATGTATCTAGCTCTATTTTTACTACCCAAGAGAGTCTAGTGCTAGCCTGTATTTAGTTAATTTACTGTCACGCTGTTTCTTGGACTCACTACTTCCCTTACCTCTTATCTGTCGTCTTGTTTGTGTGTGTGCTGCGTTATTTCTGTTCCCCAGGTGCCTGACTGCTGGTCCTGACTCTCATCTCAGTCCAACCTTTCCACGTCACTTTGCCATTCAGTTCTGCCTTGTCTAACTGAGACTTTCACTTAGGCATTGCCAAAAACAGTTAGACAAACAGATCTTCCAGTAGTTCACAAATGCAGATATTACGGAGGATGGCCCTGATGTTGACCTCTGCCAAAACATCCCCTCTGGATACCTTTCCTGCCTTTTAGAAGATTTAACAATAGTGATTTCTCTCTGCTCCATAGTCATCAGCCAGGACGTTTTGAGGTTGTGTGTTATGTGGGACTATCTACATTGCTAATAGCTGTTTTGCATTTTGTTTTTCAGGTGCTGGGCATCACTGTTGCGAACAAGGTACATTCTAAATAATCTGCTGTCAGCTTTTGCGTTTTCTATACACAAGTTGCTTGTTTAAATTGCACAGAGCTTGGTTTCCTTGCTACATCAAGCAGGAGTCCTGGCTGCTCTGGTGTAAGTGGACCTGGATTTATTTGATGAACCTGGGTTTTCTCTTCTTCTGAGGTGGGTGCAGAGCCAGAGTCCACTACCTTCTGGGGTCTGGGGATACCTCTCTCCTTCCCTGAGGCTAGATTTAATTCCTGATCTTTACTCGTCTGGACTCTGGATTTCTTCTCTCAGTTTCTCATCCACATCCTCTTCTTTCTCCTTCTGGATTATGTAGGACATGAACCTAAAATTAACCCTCATCCACAATGTCATGGAGATTAGCTGTGCCATCTTGGGGAGACCAGAGACTCCCTGGAGTTCAGATTCTCGTACAAACTGGAGTTCCTTGGCTACATGCTGGTGAGTGATTAGGAGCTTTGAGGACTGAAGTACAAGAGAGTTTGTTGTAATGTAATGAGACCCGGTTTTCCAGGAGATGATATTTTATCCATTGGCTGTGGCTGTACTACTGCAGTCTCATGAGGCTACCTGCCACGGCACCCAGGATGCTGGGTCCCCTCTGAGCTTAGCAGGGATGCTGACATATTGTGAGCTGTAACTGGAAGGAATGGCTTGTGTCTTGTGAATTCTCTTTCTGTCCTCTGTATAGCCTGCAGATGGCCCCTACCCGGTCCATTTCTGAGGCAGAGAGCCTGCTGGACACGGTGTCTGTTTATTCCAGGTCTGGCATATGGCCCTGTTTCAGGGTGTGAGAGGAGAAACCTCTCTGCCTTTCAAATCCATTTCCCATTTTGATGTCTCTATTCCTTGCATTTCAGGACTTCATTAAACAGGAACCACTGGAGTCTCTGGCATCTCAGTTAAGCTACCAGGCGATTCTTGCCATTGGACATCTGAGGTGGCTATTTTCTGCCATATTTCCTGGCACTGTGATGCCTTCTTGTTTGTAAATTCATGAGTGTCAGGTAGGGGAGCAGTTTAATGCTTGCAGGTTTGGCTCACCAGGGCCTCCCGGGGTGCAAGTGCGGCAATTTGCCCCAGGCCCTGGGCTGCATTCCCCATGACAGTTTTTCAGGGCCCGTGGGCAGGGTCCTTCCTCGGAGGCCCTGGAAAACTCCACGAAATTTGGGCCCAGGCCCCGGGCTGCTTCTGCTCCGGGTCTTTAGCGGCAATTTGGCGAAGAGGTCCTTCACGCCCCGGGACCCACAGCTGAAGTACTGGGTCTTGGCGGCAATTCCCCATCGCCAAGACCCCAGACCCTGAATCCTCTGGGTGGCCCTGTGGCTCACATGCTGCTCAACAGCAGGACTTTAGTTCTTAAGGATTTGAATGCTTCCTGTCCATTTGGGGTTTGTGCTCGAAAGACACAAGATTGGAGGTTGTGGGAGCATGCAGTACAATGGAGCAGAGTTCAGATGGGGAGGCAGGTGTCTGTGGCTAGCTGGCAGGGAAGGAAGGCTTGTGGGTTTCTCTAAAAAGGGGACTTGACGTTTTAGCTTTACTTCTAGATGAGCCAGTACTTGGGAGGTGCAAGTGAAGGGTTGTTACGCACATTTGGGGTTCTAGGTGGGACAATCTCTAGTCATTGGACCTGTTTCTTTTACTTGAAAGGTGGAACTGAGTCAATGCATGACTTTTCTCTCTATCTTTCTTCTGCCAACCCAAGCTCAAACCATCTCTCTGACCATGGAGGAAAACATTGAGCTCCTGGATCAGTGCTTCAAAAGTTTATTTCCCCTTCCTCCCTTGGAGATAGCTGAAAGAGGAGCGAGACAGCAGGATATCTGCATATACAAGTGCGTGATGACAATTCTCCTCTGGCACCATGCACTGTATTTCTGCCCAGCAGGCGCTGGGTG
>NW_024100765.1:0-124633 GCF_016161935.1 Mauremys reevesii | reverse complement strand
TGGAGCGTGACGCTGAGGTGAAACTGGTAAGGTGGTGTGCAAACAGGCTTATGAATTCCTGTGGAGTGTCCAGTGGAACAGGGGCTGGATGTTGTGGGACCACAGAGAGGGCTCATGCTGACTGGACTGTGCCGATTGCTTTATCTGTAGGAGGATAGTGGAACCTGAATGGGGTGAGAAGAGGGTGCTTGTATTTCCTGTGGCTGGTAGAGAACAGAGAAGTCTTCCTCATGCAAGGGCAGGTGGTAGTGAGGTACCTCACAAACCCTGGGGACCCTTGGGAGGTGGCATAAAGGGTTCATAGCACTTGAGAGAAGGTTCCTGGTCCTTCGTAGTCCAGGGCCCTTTGTTCAAAGTTTACTAGGCCCATCCTCCATCCACTATAAAATCACTCCTCAATGGTCCTCCTCCTGATTTCTTGGCTCCATCTCATTCTCAATTCACTGTTCATCTGGGTTTGGGGACTGAGAAGAATCATCAGACAAAGGTTAAAGAACAACAGCAGAGGAAGTCTGGGTTGTCGATGTTTATAGTTCTCAATAGGAAGTAACCTTCCCATGACACCTGAATATTGGAAAGTTTACAAGAGAGAACAAGGAAGAAAAAAACACTGAACAAATAAACAAACCCCACAACAACCCCAAATTCTTGCAATTAACCATCTGCTATAACTCTTCTTTTACACTCAGTTCTAAGAACATCTCTGCGATGATAGGCGACAGTGCCTGAACAGCCAGATAAGCCTTGAGTTGAACCAGCAGGATGGCCAGCTATACCAGCCTCCCATGAGAAGGTTTGTTCTCTGTTAAGGCTTAGTTTCTAGTTAATTTCCCTTGAAATTCTGATTGGGGGCTGCATAAGGCTTCTCTCAAGGCTTCATTACCTTATTTTATTCTGCATATAAAATTTGTTTTACTTGTTCCCTGCTCTCTTGCCCTTCTGCCCTTCCAATATTTGCTTGGACAGGCTGCTTGTCTGTGCTGCATTGTTGGTTCTCTGGCTGGGCTTAGATGATGGGATGTTTCTGCAGTATGGGTGCTTTGGACTTGGCTATCTTGTTCTTTCCTGAGTGTTGCTGAGCTGGCTCTGTACTGGCTAGCATGTTCTGTTACTGGTATCTCAGTGCCGTCTCTTTCTTTCAGAGTTTCCTGTATAAGGCGCTAGGAACGTCCTTAGCAGCTCTGGTCAGGACCTGGTCCACGTTAAATCGCAGCTTCATAAATTTTTGACAGCAACAGATTATATGGAAGCCCCTGAGAGACAGGTGAGGACTCTGTTCCTCTCCCCACTTTACCAAGTAACCCCTGAATGCTTCCTGTGGGGCTCAGCTCTGAGCTGGCCTGGGACAGATGCCATTTCGCTTCATATCCTCTTAATTGCTGTTTCACTCAGCCCCCGCTGCCCATGGGTCTGACGCCTGACTGGCGCTTTACACCGCTTCAGCTGAAAGGAAGGGACTCGTGGGTTAGATCCTAACCAGTATTTTTCTTGGGTGACAGGGAGTCATTTCCATCTTCACATTCTCTGCTGAGAGCCACTTGGACCTCACCCTGAACGCACTTCAAGAGTTTGGGGCTGCAATGAGCAAGGTTACGATTCCTGGGTTCATCAGCCGCCTGAAGGTAAAGGAGCCAGGGGCTTCTCTCCAACTTCCTCTCCCTCTAAAGCAGGGGCAGCAGCCCCGGGGTAGTGTCAGTTCTGCTCAGCTCGCATTGTCCCCCAGTGTGTCGTTCTCGTGGACGCCTGCAGTTAAGCAGAGAGGAGCACACTCTGAGCTGCGGTTCTCTCAAATGATTTTTATCATCTGATGTCTCATGGCTTGAGCGCTCCCATGCACAATGTGTGGAACTACCTCAGTGGCTTGCATGGAAAAGCATTTAAGGTATTTTTAGCGTTTTTTTAATCCAAGTTAGTGGCTGAAATGAGGAGGTGTTGCAAGCAACATGTACAACCAATCTGCTTTAGGTAGACCACCAGTGGTCTATGGATGACAATTATGGAACCTGTGATTTAGAGCAGTGGTTCTCAACCTGTCCAGATTAGTGTACTGCTTTCAGGAGTCTGATTTGTCCCCAAATTTCACCTCACTTAAAAACTACTTGCTTACAAAATCAGGCATAAAATTATTAAAGTGTCATAGCACATTATTACTGAAAATTGCTTATTTTCTCATTTTTACCATATAATTATAAAATAAATCAACTGGAATATAAATATTGTACTTGCATTCTTTGTAGTCTGCTGTAAAACTGGGCAAATAGCTAGATGAGTTGATAAACCCCCTGGAAGACCTCTGCAGACCTCAGGTACACAAGTAGCCCTGGTTGAAACCACTGATCTAGAGGCTAGAGCAGGAGACTAGGCCTCTGGGCTTCCACTGCTGGCTCTGCCACTTACTCACTGTGCAGCCTTAGGCAAGATATTTAGCGCCTGATCTTGTACCTACCAGTGTCAATGACTAAGCTCCCGTGTACTTCACTGCTGTAGGTTCAGCATTTTAAGTTCTCTGTGTCAGAGTTACCTAGTGGGAATGATGGAGATACTAATATCTCCACACCTCACAGTTATTATATTGCTTAAATACTTTTTGCAAGTGGTTTGAAATCTTTGGCTGAAAAGAGCTTTGCAAGTGCAAGCTGCTATTGCTGCTGTGAGGAATTCCTCGGTCAGCAGCAGATCAGAATTCCAAAGCAAAAGGAATCAGAAGAACTTTCTGATTGTCTAGGACCACCACCATGGGAGAAGAGGCAAGACTCGCAGCACCCTGATGCTGGCCTACAGCAGCGTGGCTGTCCATGCTCCAAAAGACCAGCTTCTCTCCCGAGTAGAGGCAGACATCACAGGGAACATCCTTCTCCATTACAGAGCCAGTGGTCAGGTAAGAGCTTTTATGTGATAAGTGTCACATAACTCAAATTTAAAACTGTAATGGACGGAGTGTGAGCTGTCACATGTTGTATCATTTTGTTGCTCTTCTTTGTATTTTCTAGTTTTTCTATATTCTTTCTAAATTCTGTCGACCCCAGCTACACAGTAATTCAGACGCAGTGACACTCAGGCAATTCAGAGTAACACTCTACTCCCCTCATATGGACATGTATCTAGCTCTATTTTACTACCCAAGAGAGTCTAGTGCTAGCCTGTATTTAGTTAATTTACTGTCACGCTGTTTCTGACTCACTACTTCCTTTACCTCTTATCTGTCGTCTTGTTTGTGTGTGTGCTGCGTTATTTCTGTTCCCCAGGTGCCTGACTGCTGGTCCTGACTCTCATCTCAGTCCAACCTTTCCATGTCACTTTGCCATTCAGTTCTGCCTTGTCTAACTGAGACTTTCACTTAGGCATTGCCAAAAACAGTTGAACCAAACAGATCTTCCAGTAGTTCACAAATGCAGATATTACGGAGGATGGCCCCTGATATTGACCTCTGGAAAACATCCCCTCTGGATACCTTTCCTGCCTTTTAAAGATTTAACAATAGTGATTTCTCTCTGCTCCATAGTCACCAGCCAGGACGTTTTGAGGTTGTGTGTTATGTGGGACTATCTACATTGCTAATAGCTGTTTTGCATTTTGTTTTTCAGGTGCTGGGCATCACTGTTGCGAACAAGGTACATTCTAAATAATCTGCTGTCAGCTTTTGCGTTTTCTATACACAAGTTGCTTGTTTAAATTGCACAGAGCTTGGTTTCCTTGCTACATCAAGCAGGAGTCCTGGCTGCTCTGGTGTAAGTGGACCTGGATTTATTTGATGAACCTGGGTTTTCTCTTCTTCTGAGGTGGGTGCAGAGCCAGAGTCCACTACCTTCTGGGGTCTGGGGATACCTCTCCTTCCTGAGGCTAGATTTAATTCTGATCTTTATCGTCTGGACTCTGGTTCTTCTCTCAGTTTCTCATCCACATCCTCTTCTTTCTCCTTCTGGATTATGTAGGACATGAACCTAAAATTAACCCTCATCCACAATGTCATAGAGATTAGCCGTGCCATCTTGGAGACCAGAGACTCTCTGGAGTTCGAATTCTCGTACAAACTGGAGTTCCTTGGCTACATGCTGGTGAGTGATTAGGAGCTTTGAGGACTGAAGTACAAGAGAGTTTGTTGTAATGTAATGAGACCGGTTTTCCAGGGAGATGATATTTTATCCATTGGCTGTGACTGTACTACTGCAGTCTCATGAGCTACTGCACGGCACCCAGGATGCTGGGTCCCCTCTGAGCTTGGCAGGGATGCTGACATATTGTGGGCTGTAACTGGAAGGAATGGCTTGTGTCTTGTGAGTTCTCTTTCTGTCCTCTGTATAGCCTGCAGATGGCCCTACGGTCCATTTCTGAGGCAGAGAGCCTGCTGGGCACGGTGTCTGTTTATTCCAGGTCTGGCATATGGCCCTGTTTCAGGGTGTGAGAGGTAGGCCTCTCTGCCTTTCAAATCCATTTCCCATTTTTGATGTCTCTATTCATGCATTTCAGGACTTCATTAAACAGGAACCACTGGATTCTCTGGCATCTCCAGTTCGCTACCAGGCGATTCTTGCCATTGGACATCTGAGGTAGGCTATTTTCTGCCATATTTCCTGGCACTGTGATGCCTTCTTATTTGTAAATTCATGAGTGTCAGGTAGGCAGCAGTTTAATGCTTGCAGGGTTTGGCTCACCAGGGCCTCCTGGGGGGGCAAGTGCGGCAATTTGCCCCAGGCCCTGGGCCCTGCAGGGGCCCCCACGAGAGTTTTTCAGGGCCCGTGGAGCGGGGTCCTTCACTCCGGAGGCCCTGGAAAACTCCCACGGGGCCCAGGCCCCCGGAGCTTCTTCCGCTCCGGGTCTTTGGCGGCAATTTGGCGATGGGGGGTCCTTCCGCCCCGGGACCCACCGCTGAAGTACTGGGTCTTCGGCGGCAATTCCCCATCGCCAAAGACCTCAGACCCCCTGAATCCTCTGGGTGGCCCTGTGGCTCACATGCTGCTCAACAGCAGGACTTTAGTTCTTAAGGATTTGAATGTGTCCATTTGGGGGTTTGTGCTCGAAAGACACAAGATTGGAGGTTGTGGGGCATGCAGTACAATGGAGCAGAGTTCAGATGGGGAGGCAGGTGTCTGACTAGCTGGCAGGGGGAAGAAAGCTTGTGGGTTTCTCTAAAAAGGGGACTTGACGTTTTAGCTTTACTTCTAGATGAGCCAGTACTTGAGAGGTGCAAAGTGAAGGGTTGTTCGCATTTGGGGTCCTAGATTGGGACAATCTCTAGTCATTGGACCTGTTTCTTTTACTTGAAGGTGGAACTGAGTCCAATGCATGACTTTTCTCTCTATCTTTCTTCTGCCAGCAAGCTCAAACCATCTCTGACCATGGAGGAAAACCGTGAGCTCCTGGATCAGTGCTTCAAAAGTTTATTTCCCCTTCCTCCCTTGGAGATGACGAAAGAGGAAGGCGAGACAGCAGAGGATGCTCTGCATATACAAGTACGTGATGACAATTCTCCTCTGGCACCATCCACTGTATTTCTGCCCAGCAGGCACTGGGTGATGGCAGTCACACATGGCCTCCTGGCAAGGTTATGGTTAGCTTTCCCGCCCACACACACAAATGATCTGTGCTGAGCCTCACTCCTTCTCTTCTGGTTTCAGTCACTCACGTGAGGTCCTTGAAGCTCTTGGCAAGCTAATGGAGACATTGCTGGAGGAAGCACCAACCGCAGACTGGTTCCAGGAAATGTTTGATGAGTAGACCATTGAACCGTGGTGGAGATTGTTTCTTGTGTTACAGCAGGAAGAGACAGAGATTTAGGGGGTCAAGCTTCAGTTGTGGAGGAATTTTCCACAACGGAGTGAATTTTAGGGAGAAAGTACCAAATTCTTCCTGGGATAAGCGGGCATGTGCCCCATTGAAATCCACAGAAGCTGTGCGATTTTATGGCAGGGCTGGATTGGGACAAGGTTCTTACTGTTTCGTTTTGACGTAATGGAGCGGCAAGAAAATCACCACTGCAGTAGCCAAATCCAAGAGAACCAGTTGAAACTGATCACTTCTTCTAAGAGGAATTCATGAATATTGAGTTAAGCCCTGTGTATGGAAACTCATTCAGAGCAGACTTCCTGTTCCTCAGACATGAACAGAATATCGTGAAGAGCTGAGGGGTGGGGAGTTTGATGCACCTTCAGTATAAAAGTGAAGTTAAAAAAGGAGCTCGGCTGGGGAGACTTCTCTGCTCTTATTCAAATTAATAAAAAGAAATGCTCCTCTCTGTCATTTTGCCACTCAATGTGGGAGAAGTTGCCCAGGAAACAGACCACAGCAGCAGACATCAAACAGCATGCAATGTGCTAGACAGCTCCCATCAGACAGTCTACAGCAGACATCACATACACGGGCCCAGATTCATCTCTCATGTAACTCCTTTGGCTTCAATCGAGCTACAGTACACCAGAGGTGAATCTGGTCCCTGGGACTTGTATATCTAAGGGGCTCTTCCATTAGACATGTAATTCCTTTGCTACATGGAGGTCAGATGCGTTGGAGAGGAATTTTAGTGACAATTAAACCTGTTTAAGAGGAACTTTTAGGAGGGATTTTCTGGTACTAACTCTGTCCTTTCCCCTGCTCTACCAACAGCTCCTAAGGACATGGTTCAGTTCAGGGAAGGAGTGGGAGAGAGAAAGGGCCTTGCAGGCCAGCACCCAGCTGCTGACTGCCTATCTAGAGACAGTTCATAGCACAGTGAGTATAGCCGTACTCTTCCTTGAGCTGACTTCCCTGCTTACATCAGATCTGACACTCAACGCAAATGCATGAAAAATTCTTCCAGGACAGCAGCTAGGATCTCAAGGTGACTAACATCCCTCTACTTCCGTAAGAGAGAGGTTTACACAACATTGCTGTGACCACACTGCGGGCAGACTGCAAGAAGTAGAGGGAGACAACCCCCAAGCTGATGACTTATTCTATCATTAGATTCACCAAGTCAACCACAAAAGAGCTTCCACCCTAGTTAACAAGATGCCAAACACGGTCCCCTTTTGGCATTCCAGACCTTGGCTCCCATGTAAACATCCACGTCTTTGGAAGAGGGGGGAGGGATAACTGAGGGGTTTGAGCATTGGCCTGCTAAACGAAGATTGTAAGTTCAATCCTTGAGGGTGCCATTTAGGGAACTGGGGTAAAAATCTGTCTGGGGATTGGTCCTGCTTTGAGCCAGGGGTTGGATTAGATGACCTCCTGAGGTCCTTTCCAACCCTGACATTCTATGTCTAATATAGTGAGGGGTTCCTGGAAACCCGATTCACCATATGTGGGGTTCACTGATCATAAAGGACCAGTTGTTTATCCCTAGGTCAATGTGAATCTCAGGATTGCACAGAGCTTGGTTTCCTTGCTACATCAAGCAGGAGTCCTGGCTGCTCTGGTGTAAGTGGACCTGGATTTATTTGATGAACCTTGGTTTTCTCTTCTTCTGAGGTGGGTGCAGAGCCAGAGTCCACTACCTTCTGGGGTCTGGGGACACCTCTCTGCTTCCCTGAGGCTAGATTTAATTCCTGATCTTTATCGTCTGGACTCTGGTTCTTCTCTCAGTTTCTCATCCATATCCTCTTGTTTCTCCTTCTGGATTATTTAGGACATGAACCTAAAATTAACCTTCATCCACAATGTCATGGAGATTAGCCGTGCCATCTTGGAGACCAGAGACTCCCAGGAGTTCGGATTCTCAGACAAACTGGAGCCCTTGGCTACATGCTGGTGAGTGATTAGAGCTTTGAGGACTGGAAGTACAAGAGAGTTTGTTGTAATGTAATGAGACCGGTTTTCCAGGGAGATGATATTTTATCCATTGGCTGTGACTGTACTACTGCAGTCTCATGAGCTACCTGCACGGCACCCATAATGCTGGGTCCTCTCTGAGCTTGGCAGGGATGCTGACATATTGTGGGCTGTAACTGGAAGGAATGGCTTGTGTCTTGTGAGTTCTCTTTCTGTCCTCTGTATAGCCTGCAGATGGCCCTACGGTCCATTTCTGAGGCAGAGAGCCTGCTGGGCACGGTGTCTGTTTATTCCAGGTCTGGCATATAGCCCTGTTTCAGGTTGTGAGAGGAAGGCCTCTCTGCCTTTCAAATCCATTTCCCATTTTTGATGTCTCTATTCATGCATTTCAGGACTTCATTAAACAGGAACCACTGGATTCTCTGGCACCTGCAGTTTGCTACCAGGCAATTCTTGCCATTGGACATCTGAGGTAGGCTATTTTCTGCCATATTTCCTGGCACTGTGATGCCTTCTTATTTGTTAATTCATGAGTGTCAGGTAGGGAGCAGTTTAATGCTTGCAGGGTTTGGCTCACCAGGGCCTCCCGGGGGGCAAGTGCGGCAATTTGCCCCAGGCCCTGACTGCAGGGGCCCCACGACAGTTTTTCAGGCCCGTGGAGCGGGTCCTTCACCCGGAGGCCCTGAAAACTCCCCACGGGGCCCAGGCCCCGGAGCTTCTTCCGCCTCCGGGTCTTTGGCGGCACTTTGGCGGAGGGGGGTCCTTCCGCCCCGGGACCCGGCGCTGAAGTGCTGGGTCTTCGCAGCAATTCCGCTAAAAACCGCAGGCCCCTGAATCTCTGGGTGGCCCTGTGGCTCACATGCTGCTCACCAGCAGGACTTTAGTTCTTAAGGATTTGAATGTGTCCATTTGGGGTTTGTGCTCAAAGACACAAGATTCGCGGTTGTGGGGCATGCAGTACAATGGAGCAGAGTTCAGATGGGGAGGCAGGTGTCTGACTAGCTGGCAGGGGGAAGGAAGCTTGTGGGTTTCTCTAAAAGGGGGACTTGACATTTTAGCTTTACTTCTAGATGAGCCAGTACTTGAGAGGTGCAAAGTGAAGGGTTGTTCGCATTTGGGGTCCTAGATTGGGACAATCTCTAGTCATTGGACCCGCTTTTACTTGAAGGTGGAACTGAGTCCAATGCATGACTTTTCTCTCTATCTTTCCTCTGCCAGCAAGCTCAAACCATCTCTGACCATGGAGGAAAACCGTGAGCTCCTGGATCAGTGCTTCAACAGTTTATTTCCCCTTCCTCCCTTGGAGATGACGAAAGAGGAAGGCGAGACAGCAGAGGATGCTCTGCATATACAAGTACGTGATGACAATTCTCCTCTGGCACCATCCACTGTATTTCTGCCCAGCAGGCACTGGGTGATGGCAGTCACACATGGCCTCCCTGGCAAGGTTATGGTTAGCTTTCCCCGGCCCACACACACAAATGATCTGTGCTGAGCCTCACTCCTTCTCTTCTGGTTTCAGTCACTCTACGTGAGGTCCTTTGAAGCTCTTGGCAAGCTAATGGAGACATTGCTGGAGGAAGCACCAACCGCAGACTGGTTCCAGGAAATGTTTGATGTGAGTAGACCATTGAACCGTGGTGGAGATTGTTTCTGTGTTACAGCAGGAAGAGACAGAGATTTAGGGGGTCAAGCTTCAGTTGTGGAGGAATTTTCCACAACGGAGTGAATTTTAGGGAGAAAGTACCAAATTCTTCCTGGGATAAGCGGGCATGTGCCCCATTGAAATCCACGGAAGCTGTGCCATTTTATGCCAGGGCTGGATTGGGACCAGGTTCTTACAGTGTCGCTGACACTACTTGGAGCGGCAAGAAAATCACCACTGCAGTAGCCAAATCCAAGAGAACCAGTTGAAACTGATCACTTCTTCTAAGAGGAATTCATGAATATTGAGTTAAGCCCTGTGCATGGAAACTCATTCAGAGCAGACTTCCTGTTCCTCAGACATGAACAGAATATCGTGAAGAGCTGAGGGGTGGGGAGTTTGATGCACCTTCAGTATAAAAGTGAAGTTAAAAAAGGAGCTCGGCTTGGGGGACTTCTCTGCTCTTATTCAAATTAATGAAAGAAATGCTTCTCTGTCATTTTGCCACTCAATGTGGGAGAAGTTGCCCAGGAAACAGACCACAGCAGCAGACATCAAACAGCATGCAATGTGCTAGACAGCTCCCATCAGACAGTCTACAGCAGACATCACATACACGGGCCCAGATTCATCTCTCATGTAACTCCTTTGGCTTCAATTGAGCTACAGTACACCAGAGGTGAATCTGGTCCCTGGGACTTGTCTAATGGAAGAGCCCCTTAGATATAGGTGTAATTCCTTTGCTACATGGAGGTCAGATGCTTTGGAGAGGGATTTTAGTGACAATTAAACCTGTTTAAGAGGAACTTTAGGAGGGATTTTCTAGTACTAACTCTGTCCATTCCCTGCTCTACCAACAGCTCCTAAGGACATGGTTCAGTTCAGGAAGGAGTGGAGAGAGAAAGGGCCTTGCAGGCCAGCACCCAGCTGCTGACTGCCTATCAAGAGACAGTTCATAGCACAGTGAGTATAGCCGTACTCTTCCTTGAGCTGACTTCCCTGCTTACATCAGATCTGACACTCAACACAAATGCATGAAAAACTCTTCCAGGACAGCAGCTGGGGGGATCTCAAGGTGACTAACATCCCTCTGCTTCCGTAAGAGAGAGGGTTACACAACATTGCTGTGACCACACTGCGGGCAGACTGCAAGAAGTAGAGGGAGACAACCCCCAAGCTGATGGCTTATTCTATCATTAGATTCACCAAGTCAACCACAAAAGAGCTTCCACCCTAGTTAACAAGATGCCAAACATGGTCCCCTTTGGCATTCCAGACCTTGGCTCCCATGTAAACATCCACGTCTTGGAAGAGGGGGGAGGGATAGCTCAGGGGTTTGAGCATTGGCCTGCTAAACGAAGATTGTAAATTCAATCCTTGAGTAAAAATCTGTCTGGGGATTGGTCCTGCTTTGAGCCAGGGGTTGGACTAGATGACCTCCTGAGGTCCTTTCCAACCCTGACATTCTATGTCTAATATAGTGAGGGGTTACTGGAAACCTGATTCGCCATATGTGGGGTTCACTAATCATAAAGGACCAGATGCTTATCCCCAGGTCAATGTGAATCTCAGGTCTTTCCCAAATATCACACTGTCAGCCAATCCTTATTAACTAAATCTAAGATTTATTGTTAAAAGAAAGAAGAGAGTTACAAATGGTTAAAAGATCAATATCCAGACAAGTGACTTTCAATGTTCCTAGTTCAGGATCACAACAGTGATGGAATAAACTGCTGGTTTGTAAAAGTCTCTCTGGAATCTTCCCAACAGATCAGAATCCAAAGGCAGCTTAGATGTAAGGTCTGTTAGTTTTTCCAGGCATTTTCCAGGTTCTTCCAAATAATCATTTGGAAGATCTCTGTCCTATGGCTTACACTGTCCCTGTTCAACGTTTAAGCAGACTAGAGATGGTAGGATCAGGCCCGAGCCTTCTCTTTTATAGCTATTTTACCAGGCTGACAAGCCTACCTCACAGAAATTGTCACAGAAGGACCTTCCCCAAATGCAGATGGCCCGTTGTACTTTGCTTTGAAGATAATCTTCTATTTCCTGTGCATACACAGTAAACTAGTTACATTCATTCACATAAGGTAATTAGCTGATCTTCCATTATAACACAGATAGTTAAGCTGAAGATAATGTAGAAATGATTGATTTCCTGAAGTGTCTTACATCTTTGATTTTAAGGTTAACTGAACACCTTGCACACATAATTAAGGCAATTAAGCCATGAAAGGGAATTAGCATCTACAAGCTAATTTAGTTACATTGTGAAGTACATTCCGGGTACAAAATATATCGGAAGGACAGAACAGGTCGTGCAGGGGGAGGAGTGGCACTATATGTGAAAGAAAGTGTAGATTCAAATGAAGTAAAAATCTTAAGCGAATCCACATGTTCCATAGAATCTCTATGGATAGAAATTTCATGCTCTAATAAAAATATAACATTAGGGATCTATTATCGACCACTTGACCAGGACAGTAATACTGATGATGAAATGCTAAGGGAAATTAGAGAGGCTATCAAAATTAAGAACCCAATAATAGTGGGGGATTTCAATTATCCCCATATTGACTGGGAACATTTCACTTCAGGACGAAATGCAGAGATAAAATTTCTCGATACTTTAAATGACTGCTTCTTGGAGCAGCTGGTAAGGGAACCCACAAGGGGAGAGGCAACTCTAGACTTAATCCTGAGTGGAGCGCAGGCGCTGGTCCAAGAGGTAACTATAGCAGGACCGCTTGGAAATAGTGACCATAATACAATAACATTCAACATCCCTGTGGTGGGAAGAACACCTCAACAGCCCAATACTGTGGCATTTAATTTCAAAAGGGGGAACTATACAAAAATGAGGGGGTTAGTTAAACAAAAGTTAAAAGGTAGAGTGACTAAAGTGAAATCCCTGCAAGTTGCGTGGGCCCTTTTTAAAGACACCATAATAGAGGCCCAACTTCAATGTATACCCCAAATTAAGAAAAACAGTAAAAGAACTAAGAAAGAGCCACTGTGGCTTAACAACCATGTAAAAGAAGCAGTGAGAGATAAAAAGACTTCCTTTAAACAGTGGAAGTCAAATCCTAGTGAGGCAAATAGAAAGGAGCACAAACACTGCCAACTTAAGTGCAAGAGTGTAATAAGAAAAGCCAAAGAGGAGTTTGAAGAACGCTAGTCAAAACTCCAAAGGTAATAACAAAATGTTTTTAAGTACATCAGAAGCAGGAAGCCAGCTAAACAACCAGTGGGGCCCCTTGACGATCAAAATACAAAAGGAGCGCTAAAGATGATAAAGTCATTATGAGAAACTAAATGGATTCTTTGCTTCGGTCTTCACGGCTGAGGATGTTAGGGAGATTCCCAAACCTGACCTGACTTTTGTAGGTGACAAATCTGAGGAACTGTCACAGATTGAAGTGTCACTAGAGGAGGTTTTGGAATTAATTGATAAACTCAACATTAACAAGTCACCGGGACCAGATGGCATTCACCCAAGAGTTCTAAAAGAACTCAAATGTGAAGTTGCGGAACTATTAACTAAGGTTTGTAACCTGTCCTTTAAATCGGCTTCGGTACCCAATGATTGGAAGTTAGCGAATGTAACGCCAATATTTTAAAAGGGCTCTAGAGGTGATCCTGGCCATTACAGACCGGTAAGTCTAACGTCAGTACCGGGCAAATTAGTTGAAACAATAGTTAAGAATAAAATTGTCAGACACATAGAAAAACATAAATTATTGAGCAGTAGTCAACCTGGTTTCTGTAAAGGGAAATCGTGTCTTACTAATCTATTAGAGTTCTTTGAAGGGGTCAACAAACATGTGGACAAGGGGGATCCGGTGGACATAGTGTACTTAGATTTCCAGAAAGCCTTTGACAAGGTCCCTCACCAAAGGCTCTTACGTAAATTACGCTGTCATGGGATAAAAGGGAAGGTCCTTTCATGGATAGAGAACTGGTTAAAAGACAGGGAACAAAGGGTAGGAATTAATGGTAAATTCTCAGAATGGAGAGGGGTAACTAGTGGTGTTCCGCAAGGGTCAGTCTTAGGACCAAACCTATTCAATTTATTCATAAATGATCTGGAGAAAGGGGTAAACAGTGAGGTGGCAAAGTTTGCAGATGATACTAAACTGCTCAAGATAGTTAAGACCAAAGCAGACTGTGAAGAACTTCAAAAAGATCTCACAAAACTAAGTGATTGGGCAACAAAATGGCAAATGAAATTTAATGTGGAGAAATGTAAAGTAATGCACATTGAAAAATAACCCCAACTATACATACAGTATGATGGGGGCTAATTTAGCTACAACGAGTCAGGAAAAGATCTTGGAGTCATTGTGAATAGTTCTCTGAAGATGTTCACGCAGTGTGCAGAGGCGGTCAAAAAGCAAACAGGCTGTTAGGAATCATTAGAAAGGGGATAGAAAATAAGACTGAGAATATATTATTGACCTTGTATAAATCCATGGTACACCCACATCTTGAATACTGTGTACAGATGTGGTCTCCTCACCTCAAAAAAGATATTCTAGCACTAGAAAAGGTTCAGAAAAGGGCAACTAAAATGATTAGAGGTTTAGAGAGGGTCCCATACGAGGAAAGATTAAAGAGGCTAGGACTCTTCAGCTTGGAAAAGAGAAGACTAAGGGGGGATATGATAGAGGTATATAAAATCATGAGTGGTGTGGAGAAAGTGGATAAGGAAAAGCTATTTACTTATTCCCATAATACAAGAACTAGGGGTCACCAAATGAAATTAATAGGCAGCAGGTTTAAAACAAATAAAAGGAAGTTCTTCTTCACGCAGCGCACAGTCAACTTGTGGAACTCCTTACCTGAGGAGGTTGTGAAGGCTAGGACTATAACAATTTTTAAAAGGGAACTGGATAAATTCATGGTGGCTAAGTCTATAAATGGCTATTAGCCAGGATGGGTAAGAATGGTGTCCCTAACCTCTGTTCTGGGAGGATGAAGATGGATGGCAGGAGGAAGATCACTTGATCGTTGCCTGTTAGGTTCACTCCTCTGGGGCACCTGGCAGTGGCCACTGTCGGTAGACAGATACTGGGCTAGATGGACCTTTGGTCTGACCTGCACGCCGCTCTTATATTCTTATGTTCTTATGTTCTAACCGGGTATAGATAATCACAGACAAATACACTTAGCATCTTTTGTTCATTTTTGAATGAGTTGATGATTGCTAGTCTAATACATCTCTTTGAAATTCACATGCAAGTGAACTGTCTTGATACAGCAGAAGTGCCTCTTGTTAAGTTATTATGGGTCATACACAGGTTGACCGGTCTGCCAGTGTCACAAATGCATTCTTGGTTCTTATGCTCCCAGGATGCTAAAGCTGAATTTCTATGTAATCAGCTAAGAACATAAACCATAAGAGTGGCTATCCTGGATCCCCCAGAAGAATGGTTCATCTACCTAGTATCCTGTCTTCTGACAGTGGTGGGTGCCAGATGCATCAGAGGGAATGAACAGAACAAGGCAATTGTCAAGTGAACCATCCCCTGTTGGACAGTCCCAGCCCCAGCGTCTGGCAGTCAGAGGTTTAGAGACATCCAGATCATGGGATTGCATCCCTGACCATGTTAGCTAATAGCCAGAGATGGACCTATCCTCCGTTAACTCATCTAATTCTTTTTTGAACCCAGTTATACTTTTGGCCTTCACAACATCTCCCTGGCAATGAGTTGCACAGGTTGACTGCATTGTGTGAAAAAATGCTTCCTTTTTTTTGTTTTAAACCTGCTGCCTATTAATTTCATTGGGTGACCCCTTGTTCCTGTGTTATGAAGGGCTAAATAACACTTCCTTATTGACTTTCTACACCAGTCATGATTTGATAGATCTCTATCATAGTCCCTCTTAGTTGTCTCTTTCCTAGCTGAAAAGTCCCTGTCTTTTTAATCTCTCCTGTACGAGAAGTTGTCCCATATGCCTAATAATTTTGTTACTCGTCTCTGTATTTCTTCCCATTCTAACATATCTTTTGTGAGATGAGATGAGCAAAACTGCACTCAGTATTCAAGGTGTGGGGGTACTGTAGATTTCTATAGTGGCATAATGATATTTACTGCCTTATTATCGATCCGCTTCCTAATGGTTCCTAACATGTTGTTAGCGTTTTTGACGGCATGTGGAGCAGATGCTTTCAGAGAACTGTACACAATGACCCTGAGGTCTCTTCTTTGAGAGATAACAGCTAATTTAGACCCCATCTGTTTGTATGTACAATTGGAATTATATTTTCCAATGTGCGTTACCCAGTTCAGTACAGGAATCAGAGGCACAATGTTACCAGATGTGCCTACTTTGGGGAGGCTCATTAATTAGGGTCACTCTTCTGTGCGGGGAGGCGGTTCTGTAATTCTATTAATGTGTTGCTTATGTCACTTGTGTGTTCTACTCCTTCCTTCCACAAGTCCCCTCCCAATGGAGCTTTCCTGCAGGACTAGGTTCCCCAGGGCTAATAACTAGAACTAGATGAACATGCGCACACACTAGCAGAGCAAGTCAATCAGCTGATCCCCTCATATGTCCCTGTGTTCAGTGG
The DNA here is from genome assembly GCF_016161935.1 of Mauremys reevesii. Taxonomy (NCBI): domain Eukaryota; kingdom Metazoa; phylum Chordata; order Testudines; family Geoemydidae; genus Mauremys; species Mauremys reevesii. The sequence continues at coordinate 108,671 of NW_024100765.1, read as the reverse complement.
GCTGGGTTAAGCAGCACTGTCAAGCTGGTACCCTTATGCGCCCCTGGTCTCAACAGGCTGGGTTCAGCAGCACTTTCAGCTGCTCCCCCCCCCCACTTATGTGCCGCAAGTTGAACACATTCCTATCACACTTTCACATTACAATTGTACTGGTAGTAACCCACTTGAGGAGCAAACCCCACAGTATTTTTGGGCACTACAGGGATCTTTAGCTTAGGTACAAGAAGTGTTGCTGCACAGTAAATGGGGGAAGCTAAAAACACAAAAGAGTAAAATTCAGAGAGAGAGAGAGAGAGAGAGAGAGAGAGAAGCAACCAGCTGAACCATAACAGTTATTGATTGAATCATAGTGATAACCACACCAGGAGGGCTAAACAAACGTAACAGCTACATTTTAAAGGTTAATACCTGAGGTAGGAAAGAAAACAGAGAGAGAGAGATGGATTTCACCCGCTCCATGAGACTTGAACTGGTCGGGGTTCCCAGGTGATGGTGGTAGCTCAGGGTCCTGAGTGCTGGAGACAGGCAGAGCCCCCAGCACGATCAGTCAGGAGATGGAATCCTGGTGGAACTGATGCAGAGTTTGGGTCTATACATCAGAACCCTTACCTGGGCATAGGTAGGGGTTTTGTAGAGAAAATACAATGGTTGAAGGGAGAACACTAGATTTGTTTATGGGTAAACTGATGGCTCAAGGGTTTTCTTTAGGCTAGACAATAGGAGCTGATCACTCTTGGCTATGGGTGTTGTTTTCTTCCAGGGAGCTCACAAGGCAACTAGGCTGCTTCAGTATTTTGGGATATGAGTCAAAGATTTATTACTAGAATTGGTCTGATAATTGCTGAGCGGGTGTGTGCAGGCGTAGGTTCATTAGCATCTGGAGCAGGGATTCCATGATTTAATGCGTCCCTGCTTTCTGGTCCCAGAGTTCAGTGCAGTTCTCTGTTCTTCATTCTGTATGCTAATCCCTATACCATCTTTCATGCAGTTGAGGCTAGGAGTTGTCTCTGATCTTCATTCTGTATGCAAATGGAGATGTCTTAATCTTGTCACCCTTGTCAGGAGGTGTCTAGGTGGGTCTCCACAAACCCTTCATTGTTCTCTGCAAGCCTTTTCTCTGATCGGTTTTGGTTCAAACAGAGACGGGGGTTGGGGTGTTCTTCATGAGTCACACAAGCTAGATACTGTGCCCTGGTCCCCCAAAAACACAGAGCTGACTGGTATCAACAATAAAGATGGCAAGTGAAGTCTAGTACAGCTGGAGAATGTTCATTCTTCATTCTTTTTTAATTAGACTCAGGAAACTTTTAATCAGTTTGGATCTCTGATTGGAGCAATAGCACCATACAGCTGTGATTCACTGGCCACGTCTCGTCAGTGGGTGGTTGACTGTATCAGCTGCCTTCTCAGTATACAAGGTGAGGAGACCATTAGCAGGTATAAGTAATTCTTCCCCATTAGCAGGTATAAGTAATTCTTCACCTTCTTCCACTGTTGTATTGTCCATTTTTCTGCCTGTCTAGTTCTTTCTGTCCTGTCTGTTGGCACTTAGATAACAGAGTGGTGGGCATCTTGTAAATACCTCATTAGAAGAGACAATTATGATGTGTAAAGAGTGTGGCACACTTCTGGGAACTGTACAAATAATAAATGGTCTGCACCAGGTAGATAACTGCTCAGTTCCTTAGGGCTTCTCTACATCTAAGGAGAATTAATCCAAATGAACTAAAGGTGTAAATTTTAAAGTGGCATTAAACACGTGTGGATGCTCTATTTCTGAATTAAAATGGCCCTTCTTAATTTTAGTGAATTACATGAATTAAACTAACCTGAAAAAAGGCCCTTTAATTCTAAATAAGTGTGTCCCCAGAGGTGTTTAATGAAGTTTAACTAATGCAGTTTGAAAATGAATTTGGATTAGCTTTCTTGACTATCTCCATGTAGACAAGCCCTTGGTACTAAACATTTTCATTCTCTTTACCCTGCCACTGGCTGTATTGAGGGGTTTCCTGACTAATTCTTTAAACAAAAGTTCTTGCAGCAGCCTCTGTCATGAGCATTCAAAGCTATTGGAGTAAGTGTAGGCCATTCTCCCTTTGTGAAGAGTGGGACAGGGTAGGTAACCTATGGCACGGGTGCCAAGGCGGCACTCGAGCTGATTTTCAGTGGCACTCACACTGCCCAGGTCCTGGCCACCAGTCCGGCTCTGCATTTTAATTTAATTTTAAATGAAGCTTCTAAACATTTAAAAAACCTTAGTTACTTTACATACAACCATAGTTTAGTTATATATTATAGACTTATAGAACGAGACCTTCTCAAAACGTTAAAATGTCTTACTGGCACGCGAAACCTTAAATTCGAGTGAATAAATGAAGACTCGGCACAGCACTTCTGAAAGGTTGCCGACCCCTGGAGTAGGACGTTCTTTTCACCTAATGGGATAGATCTTGGTTGTCATTTAAGGCCATTTCCAATTAGGGCGACCAGACAGCAAATGTGAAACTCATGCAGGACGGGGGTGGGGGGTAATATGAGTCTATATAAGAAAAAGACCCCAAAATCAGGACTGTACCTATAAAATCGGAACATCTGGTCACCCTATTTCTAATTATTATTAATCAGTCCTAAAAACAGTGTTGGTGATTCAGAAACAGAATAAGGGACTCCAGTCTTTGACTGTACAACATAGAAATCCCAGCATTGTTTAGAAGTGATGGATGAGCCTGGGTTTCCTGCCGAAGGTTTTGTCCAGCCCCATCTCTTTTACAATGAGAGTTTGGTGGAGGGATTCACCTCTACATTGGAACGTCACATCTACCTGCATGAGTTGTACTTGAATATGAGATTAGATGTAAATACTGAGAGCAGAGATGCTACTGAAACCAGACACCCCCAGAAAGCTGCTCCAAGCTGAAGACGGTGCTTGTTCAACCCTGTATCAGTCACAAGAACATACCACTACTGTTAACTTTCAGACATTTAGGTGTAATCCTGACTCCATTATAGTCAACAGGAGTTTTGCCATTGACTTTAATGGGGCCAAGATTTTACACTGTGCTAATAACAGCCTAGCACATGGATCCTTCTGTATGAATGTCCATGCAGTAGAGGTTCAGTTTCATTAGTTGTTACAGTACTTTTTCTCCTTTCTCCACTCCAGGCCAGCCCATGAACCTGGGGTCAGCGGAGGAGGAGCTGAGATGTCTCCGTGACGAACTAACAACAGCTCCAGACCCTGAGGCTTTGTTTCAGGCATCTTCCAAAATGGCCAGGTAACTGACTCAAAAACTTGTGCAGATGTTCTAGTGACCAGGCACCTTCATTTTACATTTACGCTTTCATGATGCCTTTCCATACTTGGAGCAAGCTGTGGGCCATGTAAATCCAGATTCCACAGAATGTTGCACGGCATGAAAATGCGCATGCAGATGTGCACACATGTACCTATCCCGCTATCCATGAGAAAAACTCTGTTAGTGGAACATCAAGCTGAGAACCCATCCAGTCTTCATTCTGTCACCTTGTGGGTTTGCCTTAGCCTATATTTGTGAGCATGCCTCTCTTTGACTTCATTTTATATGTTGTAAAAGATGCAGTGTATATACAAACTGGAAACTTATCTCCTGCATATCCAGTACAATGTTGTGCTAATTGTGCAACAGAGGCTTTGCCTCGAACCTGATCTCATTAGTGTAGAATACAAAATGTAGTATATAGACCATGGAGAGAATTTTAATCCCAAATGGCTAGTTGGACATAGGCTAATTAACAAATTGTTAATTAATCAGAGGTAGCCGTGTTAGTCTGCAACTGTAAAAGCAGCAAAGAGTCCTGTGGCACCTTATAGACTAACAGACGTATTGAGCATGAGCTTTGTGGGTGAATACCCACTTCGTCGGATGCAATTTGCGGATGCATAGATCTTTTTACATAGAGAGATTAGGCCTCCATTTTTACAATTGCTGGAGCCAAACATCATTGCAGTCTCTCCTGTTTTTGATTTGTTCCCAGGTTGTTAGTGAGTACTTTTCCCAGAACAGGCCACAGACTTTATTGAGGCCACAGTGGAAGGTATGCTGTCTGCCAGCCCCACCTGTGCCATGGCAGCTGGACTGTGGATAAAGATCATCCTAAAGGAGTGTGGAGATGCCATGCTGGGCCAGGTAAAACGGGAAACTGGAGAGGTTTTCTGCCTAAACTCTAGGCTTTTAGATCTTTGCCCTCATGTGTAATTAACAAAAATCTTGCTGTTTCTCCCCTGACGTAGAGTCGATTCCATCTCTGTTCCCACCCTAAACTAGGCAATGGCAGAATCAATAGCAATAGACAGAGAAAATCGAAGGGAAAAAGGAAGATGGTTGGTTATTTATTTGTCTGGCTTGTTGCCACAGTATTCAGCCAAGAAAGGCTTGAAAAACAGACTCTGGGGAAAAGACAAGAAGACAGAATGACCGGCACTTGGAGGCATCCACTTCTTAGGAGGCCTATGGCTAAGGGCTACCTGGATAAAAATAGCCCTGTAGTCATTCCCAGTGAGTCTGGAGCCTGGGCTCTGAGACCCACCCTCTTGCCAGGTTTCAGAGCCTGGGCTCCAGCCCGAGCAGGAACAGCTACACTTTTAGCCACATAGTGCAAGCCCCTGAGGCCCAGGTTGACCTGAGCTCTGAAACTCACTGCTGTGGGATTTTTTGGTGTGTAGACGCATCTTTAAGAATAGAAGGTGGGAGGGAGAAAACTATAGTGTCTTGGGATCCACTATTTATATGCCTTATTCTGGAGCCCAGTGCGTTAGGGCTAGATGAAAGGAGCACTCCAAAATCTTCTATCAAGGCTGGTGAAAGGCCTCAGGACAGGGAACCTAGCAGAACTGCCACGTTTGCACAGTGTTTTGAAGATGTGAAGGGCTGGCATGAATATGAGAGGTCGTCACCTGTTCATAGTCCCAGGCATTTGCACACTGTGTTTAAAGCACTTGCATATTTTGTGCATGTGGTTGTTTATGATCTGTGCATCTTTTGAGGCAAATGGTCGGATTTGGCTGCTCAAATCACAGCTGCAAAATCTGGGCAAGCAAAGCCTTCTTTTGTGCATGGCAGGTGGTTTATTTAATGCCTAGCTGGGCACCATCACATTAAATTACCTGGTATGTACAGGGAAATCCCGCTCAGGGGCGGCCCCAGGCCTCAGCATGCAAAGCGCATGCTTGAAGCGGCACGCCGCGGGGGGCGCTCTGCCGGTCGCCTGTGGGAGGTCCACCGGAGCCACGGGACCAGCGGACCCTCCGCAGGCACGTCTGCGGGAAGTCCACTGGAGCTGCAGGACTGGCAACCGCAGAGCGCCCCGCTGCGTGCCACCATGCTTGGGGTGGCGAAATGGCTAGAGCTGCCCTGATCCCGCTATAATGCGCCCGCACAAAGCGAATTTGGCTATAACGCACCAGTGCGTGGCTCCGGCCGCCCAGGCCAAAAAAAAAAAAAAAGTGGCTGCAGTGCCGCAGAAGCGCAAAAATAAATAAATAAATAAAGGCCGGAGTGCCGTGGAAGAGCAAAAGAGTAAAAAAAAAAACAGAGAGAGAGGCTTTGTGAAGGAGAGTGGCTGAGCGCTCTGTGAGGGAAAGCAAAATTGAATGTGCCTTCCCACTGCCTCTTCCCACCTGCCCCGCTCACCCTTTTGGTGAGAAGAGCCACTCTCTCTCCCGGCTGCTTCTCGCTCTTCCTCTGCCGTTGCGCCCTGCTCTCCCAAGTGTTTCCTCTCTCCCTGCATGGCTGAGAGCCCCGCTGCTGAGCTCCACCCTTTCAGTTACTGCTGTGGGCAGTTCGCAAATGAAAGTAGTTTTCTGCCCAAGAGAAATTGACCAGCTTGAAAATGGTAGACCGCTATACCACGACCCGCATTTAGCGCAATCCCATTTTTTGGACCCCGATCATCGTGGTTATAGTGGGGTTTCGCTGTATGTGTGTGTCAGTGTTAATTTACAGCCAAGTGTGGGCAATTGTTGTGGTTAAAGTTACTGGACATATTTGAACATTTGTTTCTTGAGGAATTTCTAAAAGCAGCAAATGGCTAAATAAAGGTTTTGATTCTGCAGAATGAATGGAGAGAAAGAAAAAGGGACGTTTCTTTCTGGTTTTGTTCCTTCCAGGTGCCAGCTATCCTGAATATAATATATAGCCACGTGCCTACTATCCAGGAGGGCAGCTGAGGCAATTCCTGCTGGAGGCAGTGTCTATTCTAGCTCACCATCACCTAGAGGCAGTGCTCTCCAGCCTCCTAAGAAAAACGCCTGCCCGATGGACAGGTATATACCACTACCTATTGCATTCATCTTGGTAAAACATGGATCCCACAGCTTACTGGGAGATGTAGGGCTTTATTTAAGCAGCAGACATTTGGGATAATTCCTGATAGTTAATAGCCTGGTCTTTCTCCAGAAGGTCCAAGAGCATGTTAAGGTGGGTGTGGAGAGAAATTAAGTGTCATTCTGTTTCCATTAATTCATAACTGCTTTGACATCCTAAAGACCTAACTTTACTGGTATAACTGGAGTGTATTGTTGGAAACATCTACTTCTGGAGCCAGCCCTGCTAGAGGGCTTTGCTGCCCCAAGCAGCAAAAAGGAAAAACAAGCTGCGATCACGATCTGCAGCTCTACCACCGCCAGCTTCAGTCTTGGCGGCAATTCAGCTGCTGGTCCTTCGCCTCTGAGAAGGTGAGGGACCAGCCGCCAATTGCCGCCGAAGACCCAGACATGCCGCCTCACCATTGGCCCCAAGCAGCTGCTTGCTGGGCTGGTGCCTGGAACCGCCTGGCTCTCTAGACACCTGAATTGACCTCACTTGGGAAATTAGCAGTGGCTGGTGATTTCCTGGTAGCATGACAGCTTCAAGTCCAATCCCTGGCTGATTACAAAGAATAGGGCCAATATTGTCATCAGACTGCCGCTGGTATCAGTGAGGGTTTGGCTGCTAGAATAGAGTTGCCATCCTTGGGACTTAAAACTGGACTGGAAGCAGATCCATCATTTCATTTAAGATTCCTAACTGATAACTCAGTTATCAGTGCTGGAATCTAAGACGACACGAACGCCATAGTGGGTCAGACCAAAGATCCATCTAGCCCAGTATCTTGTCTTCCGACAGTGGCCAGTGCCACATGCCCCAGAGGGAATGAACAGAGCAGGTAAATGTCAAATGATCCATCCCTTCTTGCCCAGTCCCAGCTTCTGGCAAACAGAGGGTAGGAACACCCTTTGTGAAGGGGACCTAGGATGGCCATGAATATTCGTTCTCGTAATTGTATGTCCAGTTAGTAGGAATGTGGCTTTTCTTTCATCAACTTGCCTTCCAAACCCTGGATCTTTGGGAGCCACATGCTCATGAGTCCATGTTTCCTGGGAAGTAGGAAAACAGGAACTGAGGTTGGCGCTCTGTGTCCTGTGCTTCGGAAGCTAGTATTAATGGTTAGGCTGCAGTAAGACTAGGTCACTTAACCTAGTTCTGTAACTGGAAACTCAATATTTAAACAAGAGGCGCGTTAGAGGAGGACAGTGCTCCTAACTTTATCATCATAGGCAAGGAGAAAATTTGGTCTTTACTTAAATAGGACGCATTCAGTCTGAGCCACAAAAGTGTCCAGGGGTCACATGTAACTTCTATTAAATTGCAGTGACACCACTGAGCTGTGGAGATCTCTGGGGGGAGACCCCTTGCTTGCCACTCGAGTCCTACAGGTCCTAATGGACAAAATAAAGACTTCAACAAGCCAAGAAGGAAGCGTCACCTCAGAGACTGATACTGACAGGCATTTGGCAGCTGCTGAACCTCTCAGTAAGTTAGATGACAGACACGCCTTTCAGGCTTTCCTCTGTCCTGTGACAATCCTGCTGATAGGAAGCTAGAAGTGTGGAAGAATATTGCTGTGTGGGCACTTCTCCTCTGATGTACAGTTTCCCTGAGTCCAGCTCTGCTGTCTGCGGAACAAATACAGCAGTTTTAGAGTACATGGCTGATTTACTTAACATCTGGCAATTAGAAAGTCTTTGAACCAGGTTTCTCACAGTGCTTTGCAAATATTCCTTAGGACTCACAATATGCCTTGGTAGGTCAAACACATTTTTATAGATGTGAGAAACTGAGCCACGAGTTAAGGGAGTTGCTTGCAGTCATTCAAGTTACTGGCAGAAGTGAAAATTCAGTACAGCAGATATCAGAAGGGAGAGAGGGTGTGATGGTGTTGGGAGGAGATCTCATTTTTACCATGCTCTCCTTTCAGGCAACATGTGCCATCTCTGAGGTGGTGTCAGCACTGCAGTCAGCGAAGCTGTGGGAGAGCTGCTCCCAGAGCTGTTTCCTATTCTCCTGCAGCAGGTCAGCGAACCTTAGGACAAAAGATGCCTTTGCCAGTGAGAAGCAGCCAGAGGCTATTCGAAAAGACCAACAACATACTGAGGACAACCCTTGCCGGTAATTAGAAGGAAGGGAGAGAAACAAAGAAATTTCCAATAGAGTTGTGTGACACTCCCCAGGAGTTCCCAAGGTTATGAGGCACTTTACCTCATAGAGTGCCCTTAGAGTGAAGAAATCTTGTCTGTGTCTGCTGTGGGTTAGTTCCTAAAATGACCAGGCTCTGGCAAAACAAGCACTGCCATCCAGGCCTCCTCAGACCCCAGTCTCTTTGTACAGGTTAGTGATAGGGACACACAACCCCGAGTCTTCTGACCATTCCGTATAGTGTCCAGACCTTTATCCACTGAACACTCCACAGAATTACAGGCCTGCTGTTCCGAATGGAACAGTACACACCAGTTTATTACTTCTACTTTAGACTCTATACTTTATTACTTATACTCTATAGTGCAAAACACACAGCACTTAGCTGTATTTATAGTGCAAACAAGAGCAGAGATGATCAAAGAACAGAGATTCCAGTGATAGTGAGTAAGAATGCAAGCCAAAATGGTTACATGTATAATGAAATCATAACATGCTCTTAGAGACTAAACTTAACCACCAGGTTAACCTCCTGTCTAAAGATGTTTCTCACCCAACATTCTCAACCAAGCCTGATAGCGACCAGCTGTCCGTCTCGCTGTCCATCTACTTCCTAAGTGAAAGATGCCAGGGTGTCGTCTTTGCCCCCAAATATACTAGAGCAAACCTTTGAGGTGTACCCCAAAATTGGGTCCCCACCCTATCTACTTCCTGTTACTTTTCTTTCTTTGAAGTTCTCACAGTCCTTCTGAACTGAATGTGAACCCTACATGCTTAATTTACATGTAAACAAACAGATGGAGAAACATTTCTTGCCTGAAAGAAAACCATTTTTCACCTTTCCTGGTGACTAGTCCCTAGACACAGATCATAAGAATGTAATTTTTCAATGTACAGACATGGCTCTTTACACAGCATCTGTAGATGTGTTCCACAATGATATTGGTGACATGAGCTTTTATTTGAGACTCATATGGCAATCTTTTAGTGAACTAGAATGTACATAGCAGACCCCTCAGCACCCACTCTGTGCCCCTCACCAGTTAACACTAAGAGATTCCTGAGTCATCAGTGGACTTCAGCTCTGGTAGCCCATTAATGTACATTTCCCACCAATTTCACAACAGTTTCTATTATTGTTGTGTTTCTTTATTCCGTGCCAACAAGGCGCTCAGATTACAGACTTCCTGGTTTTATAATGTCTCTGACTTTTCCTAGGAAACCAGGATCTAAACTCTGTTCACGGATGGGCAGCAGGTATAAAATAAACATAAGGGAGTACAACTTCACACAACACATGGTCAACCTGTGGAACTCATTGCCAAGGGATGGTGTGAAGGCCAGAAGTATAACTGGGTTAAAAAAAGAATTAGATAAGTTCATGGAGGACAGGTCCATCAGTGGCTATTAGGCAAGATGGTCAGGGATGCAACCCCAAGCTCTGGGTATCCATAGGCTTCTGACCACCAGAAGCTGAGATTGGACAACAGAGATTGGATCACTTCAGGATTGCCCTGTTCTGTGCATTTCTTCTGAAGAAGCTGGCATTGACCACTCTTGGAAGACAGTATACTGGACTAGATGGACCATTTGACTGACCCAGTAAGGCTGATCTTATACAGTGGCCACAGTGAGTCAGGTTTTCAAGCATGGGTGCCTAAGGTTTGTCCACAAAACTTGAATTTGTTCCCATGGATGGGTACCTAGCTATGTGATTGCTGGCGCTGCAGACACAAGTGTCTATTCTGCTCATGCTGTTGGCCCATGCACAGGCCAGTTTTAGGTACCTCTATGTGACGTGGGTGGTATGCTGTGCCCCAGCCTCTTCCATGAACACAGACTGCTCTGAGTCCTCCAAAGTGCTCTAGGGATGCCTGCTCCTGAGATCCTGCTGGTAAGGGCTCTGATGACTGTTTGACCCCAATGGATGATCTTAAGTCACCTTTACTCTTGACTTTTGTTTTCTTTCTCCTCCCTCTTGTCTCTCAGGGGACTTCTCCGTCCTCACCTTCTCTGTGGCTTGTACTTTCGCGTCTAGGTTCCTCCAGCCCCTTTACATATATTTCCTCTTTACCTGGCCCTGCAGGTTTTACTTCCACCCTCATGGGCCTCACATGCCTTGGTGTCCCTGTTAGAAAGGGATCCCAGTCCATGCCCAGGAGAAGGCAGTGGGGCAATCCATCCACTACCCCTACATGTTTCTGCCTAAACTTCCCCTTGATTTCCAGAGTCACCTCTGCCATTGGGCAGAATTTATTATCCCCATGTACATATTCAGTTTTGATCCTACCTCTGGGAAGTATCCAGTGGGGTTTCACTAACTCCTGCCTGATCAGCAAACAGGATGAAGCTGTGTCCATTATTCCCTTTGGTGGCTCCTCCCTACCCATACCGATATGGTAGGTACTTTCCTTTTTCTTCCCTGCCTGGGAGTCTTGTCCCAGCCACAAACTGTGCAAACCCACAGCCCATTTTTAGGACAGTCTCTTTTTAGCTGTCCTTCATGTCCATGTCGGAAGCACACTGTAGGTCAAGCTCACTACAGTTCCTTGAGGCTCTTTCCTCTTCTTCTTGCTGCCCTTCCCAGCTGAAGGCACTCTGCTCCTTCTCAAATCTAGCCCCTTAAACCACTGACTCACTCTGGGAATGTCCGCCTGCAAATTCCTCTCTGTATCTTTAATCATGGGTCCAGATTAACTGGCTGGTGCCATGTAACCCATACTACAGTATGCTCAGGGTGACTCTGAAGAAACTTCAGAATCATGCAGTCCATGATCTCCCCACAGTTTGAGTATCTGGCCTTACCAATGAGTGGCCCAGTCTTACAATTTCTATGCAAATACACAGAGGTCTAATCCTCAATCCATCTTTCAACTCTCCATTTCTGGCAGTACTTTTCCGTGGACAGGCCCCACCTTGTCCAGCATGGCTGCCTTAATCATGTCCTAATCTCTTGCCCGCTAATCACTAAGAGCCAATATATGCTTCCCGTTAAATGGGGTGTCCGTCGAAAGGCCCACATTGTTCTGTCTTTGTGAGGTCTCACCGCTGCTCCTTTAGAGTAACCAAAACCAGATCAGGGTTGTTCGCAGGTCCCATTTTACAGAGTCTGATCTCCTGTGCCTGGTTTCCATTTCCTGTCACAGGACTCGCTTGAACTTTGGAGGAGTTGTTGCCAGACCTGGGCTTGTTCCCGTATAAATTCCTGAAGGCTCTTTTGCTGTTAAACCTACCAGGCAAGCAAAGGCTGTTTTTCTGCCTAGTGTGATTGTTGGAAGGTCTGTGGGGTCTTCTACACCAGCAGTTCTCAACCGGCCGGTTTTAGGGGGTCTGCCAAGCAGGGCTGGCAGTAGACTAGCTGGGGCTTAAGGCAGAAAGCTGAAGCTCTGAGCCCAGCCAGGCTGGAGCCCTGAGGCCCAGCACCTGCACTAAAGCCCCGAGCCCCTGCACCCTGTGGAGTTAAAATCTAGAGCCAGGAGCCCCAAACTCTGATTCCTAGCAGGGCCTGGAGGCGGGAGTGGGCCATGGAGTATTTATAGCTTGTTGAGGTGAGAGGCTCAGAAGCAGAAAGGTTGTGAACCCCTGTTCTAGACATCTCTTTGCTGCTTTACCACCCATTTCAGTGTGTTCCCTCCATCCCCCACACAGCCAAATCTCTACCCCGGCTTCTCCAGCAGGCTCTCTATTTGCATAGATAACAGGGAAATCCCTGATGAGCCCCAGCTGTGACAGAGAGGTGTTGCACATTTTCTACAAACACAGACCACGTTGAGACTGCCTTGCTTGTAAACACCAACGTGAAGTCTATTTAATCCCCCTATCAACACATAGCACCTTTATCTTGTATCTCAACTTTCTAAACTCTTCTCCAAAATGGGGGGTAAGCTGTTTCCACTCAGAGAGCTCACTTTGTCAGTCTCTCCCAGCTTTTTGTCTTTCTGTTTCTCTTTGGGTGACCAAACAGCAAATGTGAAAAATCAGGACACGGGGTTGGGAGTAATAGGCACCTGTATAAGATAAAGCCCCAAATATCGGGCTATCTGGTCACCCAAGTTTCTTTCTCTGTCTGTTCCCAAAGGGCTCCTGCCCATGTCCTTTTATACAGTTTCCTGTTAATGGAATGATTGGTTCCATGACTCACTAGCCCCAATCTGACCTCGTAATCAGCTACACACTCTGTCCAATCAGGCTTTCTGTAAGGAACTGAATTAGTACTAATAGTGACCAGAGTGCTGACTCAAGTGCATACCCTCAGCACTCTGTCACATCATATCTGGAGATACAACCCCAAAATATCCACTAGTGATCACCACATTCTATGCCCCCCAGTTTTTGGGTCCTGATCGTGTATCTTTTTTATATCCTTGTACTCTGCTAGTATCCATACTCCTTGCAGAAAGTGAAAAATGACTGCAAAATTTTGTCCCTAGCAAAACTAGTTATATGAGATGTATGAGACAGAAACATACCTCCTGGCATCAAGTCCTTCCAGGGACACTGGTGTCCAGGATATTGCCAGTGGATGAACTGTCGATGAACAGCAGACCTGACAAGTAACCTGGGCTTCCTGACTCTGTTCAGGCTGCACCTTCCTACTGATTGCTGCAGTTCTGTGCCTCTCTTTCCCCAGGTTTTCTGTCCAAGCGTTAGAATCTGTGCTTTCTAAAGCTGGGAATGAGAGACTGGTGAGAGTGCTCAGGACGCAGAAAACATGGATTCTGCTTGAAAACCCCCAGACTCACCATGAGGGAGTGTGTCTGCTGGTGAGGTAAGAGATCTAAGAGGCATGATTTTATCCTTGGGAATCAGTAGCAAATAGAGTGGCTGAGAGGGAACCTCCAGTTTATAGCTTTGTGGGGGGTGCCTGGGTGGAAACACACAGCTCCCACCCATAGATATCAGAGCTGTCTGCTCAGAGCAGCTGAGTTTTTGAAGTGTGCAATCGACCCCATAAGCGGTTTTTTGCCTTCCAGTGGTCTGCTAAGATTTGGACTAGTAACACTTGAGATCATCCAGAGCCTCCTCCCCTGGGTGAATTCCCCAATGGAAAACTTCAGAGTCACCGGCACAGCTTTCCTTGCCCAGGTAAGACACAGGGCTCCGAAGAGCAGTTTCACCATTAGACCATTGTCTGTTTGCCTTTCTTTTAAGGAGTTGTACAGTTCAGTTCATAGGAGTAACTGTCATTTTAGATAGTAGACTGGTTCCCCCTTTATATGGAAACCTGACAAGGAGCTTCATTCTACCTTTCGGAGTCATTCTCTCGCTGATATTTGTATTGCTGTCATTGCCTATACTAGCTATACAACCACAGGCGCTGGCTGAGAGAGATACAGACAGAGTTTGAAGTACTGGACCTCTTCTGCCAAGTCCCAGTGCTGATACTAACCAACAGCTCCTGGTTTTGGTTTCACTCAGCAGATCTTCGGAATGAACCTAGTGTCCTAATACTATAAAACAAGCAACATACAAATACATTCACATCTGTCTTAGGTTCTCATGACGATTGTATCTGAGTACCTCAAAACTCTGTAATGTATGTATGTATCCCCACAACACTCCTGGGAGGTAGGGAAGCACTATTATTCCTATTTTACAGGCAGGGAGCTGATGCACAGAAGGGCTAAGTGATTTGCCAAGGTCACCCAGGAAGTCTTTGAGGGAGCAGGAATTTGAACCTGGGTCTCCTAAGTCCTAGACAAGTGTGTTAACTGCTGGACCATCCTCCCTTTCTACAGCCCTCCTCTAACATCTGCATCATATTTCCACTTATGCTAAGTAACTATCTTAGAGGCTCATCTGGTTCTAAGGAAAACAATCAATCTGTGCCTGGGATGGGCTGTTCCTGGGCTTTGAGGCTCCTTACAAGAGGCCCCATGGTCCTACTGCACCCTGCCCCAGGAAAAGAGCCACAAATCTGGGTCTGTCTAGAGAGGCCTCATGAGAGCAGCCAATCGGAGCCCATCAGGCTCAGCTAAAAGGAGCTGCAGGGCCTTAGCAGGTCAGTTCCTGCCAGGAACTGGAGGGGCAAGAAATGATGCTGCTCTCTGGCCACAGAAATTCCAGGGATTGCCAGAGTTTGATTCTGGCAGCATTTGCTTAAGTTGGGTTTGCAGGAAGAGAGTCCTTAAGAACTTGAACCTTGAGGTGAGGGTGAAGCTAAAAGTGGCTGGTAGGAAAAAGCAACAATGAACTGAAATCAAGCGGTGCCTAGCTACTGTTTACAGGGTCCATGGTTTGGAACCCAGAGTTATGGGCAGGCCCTGGTTCCTCTACCACTTACAGTGGCATAAGCCCCAGGAAGGGGACAATGCTTACGGAAAGCTTGAACAAAGAGCAGAATTTCAAGGACCCAGAGTTGGGGCTGGAGACCCTAGTGAGGGCAATGGGACTGTTCTTGACTAGCCCAGAAGGGGTTCATTTGGACTTTGGGACTTAGCCAGAGGCCTGAGCCACAGAAGACTCACTGAGGTCAGCTGGCAGGGTGCACCAGGGGTGAGAAAAGGATCAGGTACCAGACCTGGCCACTAAGGGGCTCTCAAGAGGTGAGTGGATCCCCATTATAGTGCCCAAAGGAAAGCTGCATGTTTTAAGACATTTCTCATTTGTGTGGAATGATAAAGTTAGTGTGTTATGTGCCACGTATCAGAGGGGTAGCCATATTAGTCTGTATCCACAAGACTGTGGCTATAGGAGGACTCCTTGTTGTTTTTAGTGTATTCTATGCCGGCTCAAATTCTATTCCCAATCTTAAGGATCATATTGGTGCTAATGGACATGTTGATTTTATTTCAGCTAATGACTGATCCACGCTCAGGAGAAGAAGTTGCTTAAGAGTGTCTTATGATCTTGGAAGAAAGGTCACAGGATAGGAACAGCATTGTCCGTCAGATGGCTGTAAGAGGCCTGGGAAATATAGTCAATGGGGCGCCTGTGAAGGTCTGAGAGAATACTGAATAGGATGCAACATAAGGAGAGAATCCAAGGAATAATTGCTCAGAGTTTACAGAGGCTGCACACAATGCACTAGGCCAAATTCTGCTCTCTCCCATACCCTAGTCACCTTTTTGCAGTCAATACAGAGCAAGCTGGATCCTTTGGTAAACTGGGCATAAGCAAACAATGTGCACTTTAATGTAACTATATGTAAATGTATACATCTAGGAACAAAAAATGCAGGCCATACTTACAGGACGGGAGACTCTATCCCAGGGAACAATGATGCTGAGAAAAAACTTGAGCCATGGCAGATAATCAGTTGAACATAAGCTCCCAATGCGAAGTTGTGGCCAAAAGGATTGAAATGATCCTTGGAGGCATAAATAGAGGAATCTTGAAGAAGAGTAAAGAAGTTATTTTCCCTCTGAATATGGCACTCATGTGAGTGCTGCTGGAATGCTGTGTCCAGATCAGATGTCCACAATTCAAGAAGGATGCTGATAAATTAGAGGGGATTCAGAGAAGAGTCACAAGAACTGTGATCAGTGATAAGTTTTCTTTAATGTCGTATGTTTGTACAGGTGAAAAAATACAAGAAGTTTCTTCTGGACATACTGATCGGGGCCTTACATGACGTTTTCAGTTCTGAAGTGATTGGTGAGAGCATGAAAGCACTGGCCAAAGTCCTGAAGGAGCTGAAAGAGAAGGACATTGGTTCTTCCTTCAAAAACCTCACCGAACAGATCCGGGCCTACTTTGACGATGTATGTGAACAGAACTCTCCAACCCCAGTTCAACCGATCTTGATTAGACTCGATTTACGATGTGTGATGTGGACTCCCTGGGCATTGCTCATGTCAGAGTGCAGAGATTTTAGGCCCCAGGGAAGGGAGGTGTTTTACGGAGGAGGAGAACATTAGGAGGATGGTGATGACATCCTGCTCCCACAGTCTCACCTTCTGTTCTTGATTGCCACTGAGAACCTCAAAGAAAGTCTGAATACTAGATTAGGTAGCTAGATAACCATGAAAAGGGGGTTACAGAGTGCAATAGAAAGTGTTGGGCCTGCTCTATACCGTTTTTATGTGAGAGGGTTGGAATGATAATTCTGTTTTGCAGAGAATTTTTGAGATTTCAAATTTTGGTTTTGTTCCTATTTGTGGGAACCCCTCCCCCAAACTTCAGAACTCCTTGTGAAACAGAATTACTATTCTCAACCTAGCTCTGTTGGAAGCCTTGGCCTGGGGCAGTCTGCTCTCAGACTTTCCTGGTGCTGGGAACCTAGGAAACTCTGGGAGCTAGAGGTGCCAGAGAGTTGCAAATTTGAGAGCTAGGACCCCCAGGGTCATAGAATTGGAAGGTCAGGAGGTCATCTAGTCCAACCCTCTGCTCAAAGCAGGACCAATCCTCAGCTTTTTATCCTAGTTCCCAAAATGGCCCCCCAGGGACTGAACTCACAACCCTGGGTTTAGCAGGCCAATGCTCAAACCACTGAGCTATCCTTCCCCCCAAAGCTGGGAGCCTGGAAGGCTATGATCCCAGTCAGCCTGCTAGATTGGCTGCCAAGGAGCTGGATGGGTGTACTGGCAAGACACCAGGCAGGTTTCTAAGGACCCTGCCTGGCTTCTGGAGGAATTTCATCAAAATTGAACTGTCTAAAATATTTTCATGAATCAGAAAATTCGAATAAAAAATTGGTTAATTAAAGTTTATCTGACTAGCTGTAGTTGCAATCACTTTACTTTAGCGTAGAAGAGACGGCTGTGTGAGGTGCGTGATGGGATTGTCCCTTACTTACCAAGTTGTGGGGCTTTCTTGGCTGTAGGAGAATGATGGTCTTCGCTCAGTGGCCTTTGTCCTATTTGGCATCCTGGCTCAGTTGACAAAGAAAAAATGGAAGGCCTATTTCGCTGAGCAGGTTCGAAAGAGCTGGGTCATACTTCTGCTGCACCTGCAAGACCCAAGCCCCGAGGTTTCAATGGTAAGACCAACAGTGACTTATTTACTAAGCCAAAGGAATCTTCCTCCCAGTGCCAGGGGAGCACTGCTATTCCTGCTTGTTGTGGAGGCCCAAATTCTCCCCTCAGTTCATTGCCCTCCTGCTGAGTCACTTCCAGCCAGGTTGGTCCATGGATGCCTCACCAGAATCCAGGATAGTTCATGGGTCTGACCCCTACAGGTCTCTGTTCCTGTCTGACTCTTCACCCCAGGCCCCTGCCTCCCCAGAACAGAGGAGAGACCACAGCTGTGCCTGGTGAAGCAGCTTTCATCGGTATATCTGTTCCCAAAAGACATTGATGCTACCTCCAGGTTTCAGTGGAACCTCTCCCCTCTATTAGTCATTCCTGCATGTTTCTGCCAGTCACATCCAGATGAATCCTTTTTTGTCCTGGAATAGATGAGCAGTCACGCAGATGAGTTCCCTTTGATTGAACACAGCACTCGGTAGGGAACAAGTCAATGGTGTGACGCTCTTTTTCAGGAATGCAGAGCTACATTTCACCTCTGTTTCCCGTTTTTGGGACTGAAGAGACTCCAACATGCGATCAATAAGCACCTTGGTGGCAGAGCCGAGCTGAAGCCTGAAGAGCTCCAGGTGGACATTTGCAGACACCTTGTGAGTGAGCTGTTGAACTGTAGGAGATTATTGACTGGAGGGTGATGGGAAATGTAAATCTGCCCCAGATTCCCATTTTTTCCACTTCTACCCAGCCACCTGTTCTTTCTCTTATTTACCTGTGGTTCATAAAAGCATGTGCTGGTAGTCAAAGGGCACTTCTAGTCAGAGAGAGCTCATGTGTCCCTGATTTCCTCTAGGCCAAAGAAAATGCAGAACTGCTGGAGAACTTGTATAGCACCACCATCGCGTCCTTCAGTAGCAGCTGGGAAGGGATCCGGGCAGGTGCCGCCAACTTAGCTGGTGAGAGATGATGCCCAGTGTCCCTTTTGATATTCCCATTGAGGGAGACAGAAAAAATCCCACTGTGCAGCACTGAGCTGCCATTAATCTCTCTGTGCCTCAGCTTCCCACCCATAGATGGAGATGTTAATGTCCCTACCTCTCCAGGATGGTGGTCGGAGGAATTCATTAGTTGCTATAAAGTGCTTCGGGATTGTTGCAGGAAGCACGGTGCAGTCATTTCGTAGTAGTGCCTGGGACACTGTCACGTAGGGCATGGTTACACTTTGAGCTGGGGTATAGTTCCCATCTTGATGAGACACACCGCACTAGCCCTTTGTGCTAAAAATAGAGAGTAGCTGGTGGCGGCAGGAGCAGCAGGAGGTTTAACCACCCCAAGTATGATCCCATCCAAACCCCAAAGTCTATTCTAACAGTGGCTGCTCCTCCCACGGCTTGTGCTGCCTTAGCTACATTCTAATGCTAGCGCTGTCAGAGCTAGTGTGGGCCTGTCCCATTGAACTGGGTGTGATACCTCTAGCTCAAAGTGCAGACCTACCCAGTGCTGTTCAGTGCTCCTCACTGTGACTTCATCACTGGGAGGCAAGCAGCCCACCTCCCATAGTGCCTGCTGTTTCACCTTCCTGGCCACAGCACCTTGTCAAGGAAGCATTAGGTTCCTCCTGTTTGGCCCTGTGGCCTCTTCTCCCTAGCACACCCATGTGAGACAGGCAGGCATTGGGGCTCACCTATCAGTCACCTTGTGAGATCCCTGCTTAGAACTCGCTTATTCCTGGCCCCAGTCCTTTGCTCAGACCACTAGACCAAACACTATCTTAGTATGTCTCCAATAACTGACTGCAGTGGCAAGAGGAGCACAGACTGTTTCAAGCAAATGGGTTTTATGTAAACATTCTTTTAAAAAATGTCTCTCTCATTCTCTTCAGTGTGGACTCTAAACTGCTCTAGCATCCTCTTGCCCACAGCTCACCCTTAGGCCCACAGTAGGAGACCCCAAAGACCTGTCTAGGGGCTGCCAATATCACTTTGCACTCAACAAGGGAAGGTTTTATTGTTATTGTTGTTATTTATTTGACATTGTGTATTTAGGCATCATCCTGGAACACACAGACACTCAGCGTATGAAATGGCTGGACCTGGAACATCTGCTGATGTGTAAGTGATAAATACAGCTGAAGTCCTGCTCATTAATGAGTTATAAAGGAATTTAGCTGACAAGCAGCAGTAACCGATACCACTGGTGCAAAGTGCATCAGCCACACATCAAAGGACAAATACACTCTTGCCCAGTAGAAAGTCAGCCTTAATTTCCCCTGAAGGAGGAAGCTGCAGAAGGTGTGATATGAGTCAGTGCATCTCCTGGTTGTCCTGGCAATGCCCTTCCCAGCCAGTGCTCTCCACACTTTGGGCTTTATTGGCTTTCTGTGGACTCCCAAGTGAGAAGTAGCCACTTTCTGCTACCCCAAATTTCCCACCAGCAATTTTGCTTCCAGTAGGTGCCCTGTATCATGCGCAAACCAGCTTGGACCTGGCCTGTGTTAAATTCCACGTTGAGTGAGCTCAGGCAGTGGCTCCTGAATAGAGCTGGAAAATAACTGAAAAGTGGAAGCTATTGAAACAATGGACTTCCTTCCATTTGCAGCGGAGTGGATGACTTTCTGGTAGAGTCAGGTCTCCCACAGTTGGGAGCATGGAAGGGACCCAATGAGGGACCCTAAAGCTTTGTTTGTATTGGAGAGCTGCTGTCGTGTGGTATTCAGAAGTAATAAGTCTCCAGCTATTTCAGGCACAGGTGACTATATGAAAAGTGAGGCCTATTCATCTCTCATGTATTTTCCACCCCAGTAGAAGGACTGAGCCCAGTTTCACATTTTTCCATGTGATCATTCTGCTCAGGTACTTCAAGGTTCTGTGATCATGCTTAGCTGTGATTTGACAGTCTGTTCACTAACGTGATGTCCTCTGTAATTTCAGCTCTCCGGGTCCTAGAGAAAGACCCAAGTCCCACTGTCCAGCTGGTGGCAACTGAGCTTATAAGTGACATCTGTCCTGGCAGAGCGCTTGGCGAATGAAGCAGAACGGAGACAAACAGAACAAGGCGCTCCAGTGGTATAAGGGCCCTACCATCAATCAAATGTTAATCCCACCCCTTGACCCCGGCAGCAAGATGTGTCATGTGACCTCTCCAAGGACTCCTCCCACTGCCATCTACCGATCAGGGTGGGTTTCGCCCCAATAGGAATGCCCCGAGGGAAGACTTGACCAATCAAGGGGAGTTCCGGGGCAGGTGACCTGTCCTTTGTGTGACCCCTCTAAGAACTCCTCCCACTGCCATCTACCGATCAGGGTGGGTTTCAGCCACTGGGGATCACTCCAAGAGGAGATTTGACCAACTGGGGGGAATTCTGGGGTGGGGTGACCCATCCGGAAGTGCTTCATGTGACCCTTCTAGGAACTCCTCTCACCACCCTTTACCAGTTGCGATGGGTTTCAGCTGCAGAGGACTGCCCCAAGAGGAGAGTTGACCAAAACAAGGTAGGTTCTCGGAGGGGTGAACCTCCCAGAAGAGGGTTGTGTGACCCCTCTATAACTCCTTCCAATGCCCTCTGCCAATCAGAGTGCAGCACATCACCTCATAAGTCCCAGCGCTGGGCAGAGGAGGCCATCTCTTACCAAGAAGACGTGTTTTATGAATTGTGGAAAGGCTGAGAGGAGACATGGACTCCTTTACCACTCCCCTGAGAACTTCAGACTTTGTTTTAGCCCCGAGGACCTTTGGGCTTGTATGGATAAAGCGCTATAGCAGTTACAGTTCCGAGGAGGGCCCTTTGACTCGACCATTAATAGATACCTCAGGACCCGACCCTGAACCCTCGTGAAGAACCCTGATGAGTGTGACGACCCCCCCCCCCAAAGTGGGAAGATGATCATGGCTTGGGGGAGTCACTGGTGGACAAGGTGAACGGGAAAGACGTTGCTCAGGTAAATGAATGATTAAGAAGCGATGGTCGATCATGGGGGTATAATGGGGTTAGGAATCAACTTGGCATTGCATAAATCTAAGAACAAGCAGAGGGTTGCTTACACTGTTTTTTGTCTGAAAATCTCTCAACAGCTCGACGATGCCTTTCAAGAGGCCTTTGAGAACTTACACATCGGTAGCCCTGTTGTGCATCAGCTGTTTTTGCTCCTGTCTGAGATGCGGATCTCAAGAGGAAAATCCGGAAAAGGACAAAATAGAAGAATGAACCAGCTCAGAGTCTTTCGTTGTAAGGGTCATGGCGTCCATTTTTACAGGTGGCTGTCAAAGGTTGTGTTAAACCAGGCAATTAATTAAACTTATTTAAATGTGTCCCTATGACTGTATCCCCTCCATACTTGCGTTAGTAAAAGACGGTACCAGGAACAGTCCTGTCTCCACAGACAGCTCTGTTAATGAAAATAGATTACATCCCCAGGGATGCTGGGAGCTTTGGTGGGGGAATCCTCTTTTTGAGTGGCCAAAAAGCACAGTAAAACTTTTTAAATAGAAGACAGGTAACAGCTTAGCTTTCAGATCAGATGCTTACACTTTACACAAACTGGCTCAAATACATTTTAAAAGAAACAAGACCATTGTTTCAGATGTGGACGCAATGGCAGGAAGATCTGGTAGATGTGCACCGGTTCTCCAAACACAACAGAGGCTTTAAGACGTATTATCTGACTTTATAAAGAGTGACAACCGGAGCTTTCACAGAACTATACATACCAGTCCTGCTGATGTTAATCCTTCACATTCTCTGAAGATATGGAAAACAGTTTATAGAGATGGTTTTAAAATAAAACCAGTTGTTGCCCCTTTTAGAAAAGGCGACCACGTGAGACTATCTAAAGTCAAAGGAGCCTTTGAAAAAGGTTATGAACAGACGTTTACTGATGAGCTATTTATAGTGGATGAAGCCTTAACCAGGAGCCAGAGACCTGTATACTGATTAAAAGATTATGAGGGTGAGACAGTTACTGGATCTTTTTGCCCTGAAGAATTACAAAAAGTAAACCCCAAACAAGACAGGATTTACAGGATTGAAAAAGTTCTAGCGGATAAAGGAAAAGGGAGAAAAAAGCAGCTACTGGTGAAATGGTTTGAGGAGGCGATAAGTTTAACAGCTGGGTGGAAGCTTCTCAACTCTGTGACATTTAGACGTGAACAAAACAAACAAACAAAAAGATTCCTCCTGCAAAGACAGAGAGAGAGAAAAATGAGCGACAGCGGGTTCTACATTACGTTGCCCAGCAATGCCAGCTCTGCAGTTTTTCCTCAGAACACCAGCTTGAACTTTACAATATGGCTAATTAAGCCCTGGGATATCCAGAGAGCCTGGGAGGTGGGTTAGTGGAAATACAATACCCGCACAGCCGGAACACTATCAATGAAGACACCCTTTGAAATCACCTTTGCAGGTGTGGCATGGAGTTTATCCTACAACGAGGTTATTACTCGTCCATACCTGAATTATTGGATCATATGAACAGTACTGTGGTTCGTCATCCCACACCGCCTGAGGTGGTCATGAACTACGACCCTGGGGTAGAAAAGTTAGTCTTAAATCTGCCAATTTTACTTGTATGTTTTCTATCAGCGGGAGCTAGCTAACATTCTAGGTTTGGGCCCAAGCATAGAGTCCAAAATTCCCCTTCTCAGCAGACATCACACGGCTTTTAATTTCTTGCGCCTGTTCACAGATATTGTAGAACATGAGTTTGTGGGGACTTTTCTGTTCCCTGTTACATTGTCTCTCTCTCCGAGGAAGAAACAATGAGTTTGTCACCATCCCCTATGATAAACCTCATTACGTTCCTGTCAGAAAACACCACATCGATACCATTACCATTGAAATAAAGACAGATCAGAACAGACACGTCTTGTATTGCTTTGGCAAGGTGATCATCAAGGTGCACCTGTGTCCCCGGAGAGAGCGAGGTTTCTAAAAAGCAAAACATTTGGCGATCCTAAAAAATTACAGCGACCCCACCATCTACAGGAACTATTACAAAGCCCAGGTGGGATATGCCCTTCCTGGATGTACGAGGCTGGCGAGGTGGAATATTCCATAACCAAGCCTCTGCAACCAGATTTCGAGGCAGAACACTGCGTGAGAGGATACATGAATCTGGTACAGACAGCTGGTAAACACGTGAAAGATCGTTCTCTGTTAATCAACCGTGAGGTTATACCTTGTTTGCCTTTGACCTGTCTCCCAACCAGGAATGCACCAATCACTGTTCCCTGTTTAAAACCGGGAACCTGAGAGCAGAAATACATTTTGGGATGGCTCTAACCATCACCGTCAATATGATCGTGTATGGGGTTTTTGACAACATCATAGTGATAAATCAGAGGAGAAATGTTCTGCTTGACTATATGTGAACATGGACACCGTGCAGCTCTCACGTGTCTCATCAATGACCCCTTACACAAAAAAGAATTCCCTTATGATTGGCTCCCTGGCAGCAAGTTGTCTCAGAAACCCTTAGGTTTGGTGGTCAACACGCATCCACATAACCAACCCGGTGAACATTGGCTCACCTTGTATCTGGTGAAGTGTAACCGTTGAGAGTTTTTTGACTCATACGGGCACCCCCCACCCTGAATAGCGTGTTGTTTCCTAAAAGCATGATGAAAATTTTAAACAAAATGCCACAGATAATGTGTTTCACAATAGACAATTATAAGACCCCACTCTGTCGCCTGCAGCTATCACTGCATGTTTTTCTTACATCATCGTAGCAAGGGTTTATCTTAAATTGTGTTCTAACGACTTAGTGCTAAACGACCGGATGGTGATGAATTTTGTAAAAACTAAATTTAAATTCTTGGGCATATCTAGCCTTGCTTAAAACATGTTTCGGCAAGCCCAGACATGTGTATCTTGCAATGATTTTTATAGCTATGTTATCCAATACTCTCAGGCATAACAGACAATGTTTGTTTGGCATTATCCAACACATTTTCCCATAGTTGCTAGGCCCCGCAAGAATTGCAGAAAAGGGGTGTTTCCACCTCAGATCCATTTTTAAAGCCATAGGGCAGGGTTTTAAACCCTTCTCCTAGGACCTTCTTGGTGGAAACAATTTTCTGTGTTTTTCTTAAGGGTTTTTGTCTTTATTTGCCACTGATTTTTGTTCCTTATGATAGAGGTTCAGCAGCCCTCTATCTTTTTGGAGGTGTTTTCTCACAGGCCCATGCAATAGTCCAGAACTAGATCTTTCAAACTGTCCAAGTTGATCTTTTCACAATTTGCTACGTTCAGGGTAATACCTTTTGACTTTCATGCAGGCCTTTCTTCCCGATAGCTTTTATCTGTATGTTTTCGGTCCTGCTGACACAAACTCGGTGATGTGTTGATCTGGCGGTGTCTTGCCTAAATAATTCCGCAGAGGAGGATTCCAGTCACCCTCCCTTTTCACACATATCACCAAGTCAGTGTCATGGTACAGGCACTGCTTTTGAAATCTGTCTAGCAGTTTGTATAGTTCTATGCGGGCATAAGCAGTGGTGAAACAGGCTATGAAAACACTGGTATTTCCAGAGACAGAGTACTGGTCTTTTGGGTCCTTTCAAGACATTCATGCTGTTTCATTGTCGATAAACTTGCAGGATGGAACCTTATAGTTGGGGGAAAACAGGTACTGAGAGAGTTCGTCAGGGTCTCTCACACTGCTGGTATTGGGTAGGTTTGTGGAGCAGATGATATTATTATTATTATTATTATTTATTATAAATCACATGAAACTGTCTTGTAAACTTAAAAATAGAAAAATACCCTAATGAATATTTTATTTAAAAAGTCATAGCTTTAAAACAAAATAATCCATTTCAGTCTGTATAACGAACAGGAGTTTTGAGTTTGTTTCTACCATTTAAAACAACAAACCCACAAACTTTTTTTTAAATACACCTCATTTTGCAAAATAAAAACCAAACGGCTTTTAAAATCAACTTTTAAAATCCAGGTTAAAACACATTTTGCACACTAAAAAACCAACACCCTCTTAGTTTGAAACACACCATTACCATCAGTTTGCAACCATATACTTAAAAAAAATCCCACCTATGTTTTACAGAGAGAGAGAGAGAGTTTAAAATACAGTTTGCAACAAAATAGTTTTCAATAATCCCACACGCATTTAATAGCCAATTGCAGAAAGTTATCTTCTACTACAGGATAAAGTGTTGCAGGAACATGCTTGTTCTGTCCCCCTCAATGTGTGTTTGGGCCTTTGAATTAAAGAACAAGCAAAACCTGTTAGTTAGTATTAGTCCCAAATCCCTATACAACCTGTGTAGTACCTGACATTATTAAGCAAAACTACAGTTACAATGGTTTTTACCTTGGCCTGGTGATGAAATGCAATTTAAAGTTACTAGTTCCATGCTAAACAGATCACACTGCAATAAACATAGTCACCATTATTTACTAAGACAGCACGGCCAACGAGTGATATTATACAATATATATTTTCAGAGTTGAAAACAGGGAGCATACCTCCTCTTGCAGCCCAGCAGCCATTCAAGAGATTCTGTTGAAAAAAACAACCTCAGGTATTTTGGAGACGTTCATACCATCCTAACCCTTTGTTTCAAAAGGGACTTCAAAATAGTAGCGAGCAGGTTGATTTGATGGCTACAGCTCTGAAATACTAGAGACTTAAGGACTTTAGGCCCCTTCCTAACATTCCATTTTGGGAGCTGGGGTGGGGGAATTAATCTGGCTGCACAACTCCGCTGCTTTTGGCTACATTTTTTCTTTTAGTTAAAATCCATTTTTCTGCAGGGCCTTCTTACAGTACAGTATTAAACAGTAAATCCCCAATCATTAATGTAACTGTCCCCCCCTCAGTCCCAAGTGGGGACCTTTTGCAGATATCAATACATCTCTTTGGGGCTTGTTTTTTAAAACATTTCTTTCATGCATATTATTTGGGGTGGGGGTTGAAATAAAATGGTTGTATCACAACCATAATAAGCCCTCCAGAGCTTTTAAATGTTTGATTGTCTTTAGAGCAAATGCTTCTTCTAAAGCATGTTGAAGGTTTGTGACCCCTTGAAACATTTCAGTTTTGGTTTAGACCCTTGGGGGGGGGGGGGCTTTGGTTTGTTTGTTGTAAATATATTAATTTAAACTTTTAATGGCTTTGAATTGACCCATAGCATCCAACCAACTCCCGAGTCATATTTAAACTGTCCAATAGCATCTGCAAATTCCTGAAGTTTTATTTCATTTTATATTAATCAGAACTCACCCACCCACCTCCCTTACCATGGGTGCACACCAATCAAATTTATCCCTATGGCAACAACGATAAGTAGTCACAGTTAGCTTCGCTATTCAGTGGGGGTGTGGTTAAAACCATTCAGGTCAACAGGATTAGTCAACTCTATTGTACTCAAACACATGTCTGAACCATCCCTGTTTGTTTTACTGTTGTAAGCAGAGTCAGGATGAGATCTACCCTGACATTTGGTGGTGAGTTGTGGAAAAGAACGTCAGGGTTGATCTCGTTTGCACAGGCACACGCACCCGCCTAGCATGAGCCCACAGTAGCCCAAATGATCACTTTGGCTGCTGTGGGAACCCCAGTTTCTCTGTTACTGAGGCAGAAAGAATAAAGTGTTGTTATCCTGATTATGTGAATCAAGGACAGTGGACCTGTACTTGGCCTTTTATGGCAGAGGGACTCGCCATCAACTAAGTAGCACTCGCTAGGCAGGGACGTGGGTTCCAAAACTCAGCAAATTGAGAAAGGCTGGGAGAGGTATTTGTACCTGGTGAGCCCCAGACACTAATTCTATCTCTTCTTCCTGTCTCCACTGTGAAATGTTAGTGCTAATTTTGATTCCATGCAGAGTCTGATTACAGACTGCAGAGCTGAATTCACTTTGGGCTAATGGTGAACCAGCACTGAGTCCTCCCTACTACTTAACACAGTAAGTGGTGATTTTGGCTTGTAGAAGGGGAGCCTCAGTGCCCCACTGGCTGAGGGCTTGAGCCAGTTTTGCATTGTGTTATTGGAATGGAGTTCCTAGCAACTGAACGCAGCTCTTGTTGCTGCCAACTCTGATGGGCAGAATGGTTACACTATAAACACATTTTTAGGATTTTTCTCCTCCCACAACATACATTTCAGCTTTTTGCTGTAAAAGGGTCTTTTTTACACAAAACCACAAAAGTTAGATTCTCACAAACCATTTTTTTTATTTAAAAGACATACAGCTCCTTGAAAACAAACCAAGAGGCTCCATTAAAACTTTTAGCTCACTTAAGGGCCAGAGACCTTCTAACAGAAATGCAGATAGTCACAAAGCCCTTTTCAATAGATGTTTTTTAAATTTACATATTTAAATTGACAAATTTACATATAAAGTTGAAGTCTAAATCACACAGTCATGGTGCCGTGGGCTGGGGCATCTATGACATAGCCCTCATAATCTTCAAAAGCTTTTCCCTAAGACAGTTATTAAGAACAGCATAAATAGCAATGCATACAATAGTCCACATAAATTTTTACACTCACAATGTGGCACTGGCTCAGCGAGTTCCATGCCAAACCTTCTCTTAAAGTCCTTATAACCTTCATCCTCGAAGTCCTCTTCAACAATTTTTAGCGGCGTTCAGCAAAAACAAGGCGGGCCCGGTTCATCTTTGCTGCTTGATGCAACGTTGTCCAGGGCCTCCGGGTCCTCTAGAAAGGCATCATCGAGCTGTCTCAGACAAGAAACAAGTGTAAGTTCTCACTGCTTGTTTTTTACATTTACACAACCCCAGGTTCCTAACCTCATTACACCTCATCATCAACTGTCGCTTCTTAATCATTCATTTACCTGAGCGATGTCTTTTCCATTCAGCTTGTCCGCCGGTAACTCCCCCAAGCAATGATCGCCTTCCTCCTCCAGGATGGTGGACAACGAGAGGCCACCATGCTCATTGGTGTGTCTCGTGAATGGTTGGGCTTTGGGTTCAGGTTCTGGCATATCCATCAATGGCTGGGCCAAAGGAATCCCCTTGGCTGTTCCCTCATCCTCTTCGGAACTGTTGCTGCTGTAGCACTTTCTCCACACAAGTCCAAAGGTTCGCGGGGCTAAAACAAAGTCTGAAGTTCTCAGGGGGGTGGTAAAGGAGTCCACGTTTCCTCTCAGCCTTTCCACAATTTCTGAAACATGTCGTCTTGGTAAGAGATAGCCTCCTCTGTCCAGCTCTGGGACTTGTGCGGTGATGGTGCGGCACTCTGATTGGCAGAGGGCATTGGGAGGAGTTCTTAGAGGGGTCACACAACCCTCTTCTGGGTGGTCACCCCATCCCAGAACCTGCCCTGTTTTGGTCAAATCTCCTTTCAGGGCAGTCCTCTGCAGCCGAAACCCATCGCGACGGGTAGAGGGTGGTGGGAGGAGTTCCTAGAGGGGTCACACAAACCACTTCTGGATGGTCACCCAGCCCCAGAATTCCCCCCAATTGGTCTAATCTCCTCTCAGAGTGCTCTCTAGTGGCTGAAGCCCCTCCTGATTGGTAGAGGGCAGTGGGAGAAGTTCTTAGAGGGGTCACACAAACCCCGGAACTCCCTCTGGTTGGTTAAATCTTCTCTCGGGGCGTTCCTATCGGGGCAAAATCTATCCTGATTGGTATAGTGGAAGGAGTTCTTAGAGGGGTCACATGACACACCTTGCTTCCGGTCATGTGTCCGCCTTGACACCCAGAAGTAATACCCCCATGCGGTGAGGCTTCTGATGACCAGTGGGCAGGGCTTATTGGGTCAAGAGGTGGGGTTAAGTTTTGATTGACAGTAGGGCCCTTATACTCCTCGCTCCCGCTACCCAAAATTGGAAGAAGACAGAGACAACTATAATCCTGGGCAGTATTCGCCGTTGTCCTACTGCTCAGATGCTGTAAGTGAGAGAAGGATCAGGCCCTGTAAAGTAGCCTGGGTTGATTTTTATTACTCAAAGCGTTTTTATTACACATCAGGACATCTAGTCATTCTGATGGACATGCAGCCTCTGGACAAGCTCATTGATAAGCATGTACATTATACTGCTTGCTCAGGGGTCATTGCTATAGTAACAGCCAAGTACTGGCCCAGATCCTCAAATACACCTGAGCTCTAGACTCTGGGCTGTTCTAAATTACGCTGTCTTGTAACAGCCATTGCTACACTGGAGATAGCTGTAGCACAACGCACACTGTGTGTGCCATCTTCTGTTCCCAGCTCACACACCATATACTTGGGTAGGAAGCTAGGAGTTGGTGACATACAGCCAGCTACACTGGCTGTGAACTCTCTGTGCTGGTTCTCTGGGTGTTAGGGATTTGCACATGCTGGGGAATTCCTAGCTGCCTCTTAGGGCAGCTTTATGGCTACTTTGCCCTGCTCCACTGCAACATAGGGCAGCAAAAGGGTGACTTTACAACTAACCCCACCCCTATTGATGCACCTACCCGTGGTTGTTAGGAGTCTGTGTTCAGGTATCCGGGTTTGGAAAACCCACTCCCCTGGCATAAAGTTGTCTAATGGCAACCAAAGGCCAAATATGCCTTTAAACATCAGTCCCCTTGTTTTTCAAATATCTATTTGAAACACCACAAAGCTGATAGAGATTTAAGTGCCCTAATCAGCACCTCTGCAGGTGGCTATAATGGGTATTTAGGCTTCTACCTGCAGATTTTAGTGCTTAACTTTAGCCACCCAAGGCCTTTGTATTTGTCTTGCCCAAGCCTATGAGTTGCTGAGTGTTCTCAAACTCCCACTGATGTTATTGGGAGATAAGGATGCTCTGCCCTTCAGAGAAGGCGCTCAGCAGATATAACTCATCCTCCAAAGTTAGCTACTATGATCCTTCACCTCATATCAAAAGGTCACTGAATGGTCAGGTTTCTAGTCTCCATCACCACCTCATTCCCCAGTTTACTGTCCCCTTGGGTGCAGGGCTTGTGAGGGTTCACCAGGCAGCAGTTAGCATAGGAGGGCGAAAGGCAGAGGGAGTCTGGGATGTTATTGCTTATAGTTCTCAATGGGGAGACAACGTTCCTGTAACAGTTGAATATTGGAAGGAAATCAATAGAGAGCCCTGTTGAATTGACACATTCTGCTAATTCAAAAGTGACTATATTAAGTAAGATGGGTTCCCCTAATCTTGTAGTGTTTCCTGTTTTGGTGATTGTTTTCTATACCACATCCAGCAGCTTATTCCCAGTCCATGTTTTCATTTTGTTATTCCCTAGTATTCTGCACTCTTTTTATGTGTATTAAGGGGCACTGGACAAATACTGATGACTCTTCACATTTCTTTTTCAGGTGCTGGCCATGTATCTCACAAACAAGATCATATGTAAATAACCCAGCTCTGGATTTTGTATATACTGTG
Organism: Mauremys reevesii; assembly: GCF_016161935.1. Taxonomy (NCBI): domain Eukaryota; kingdom Metazoa; phylum Chordata; order Testudines; family Geoemydidae; genus Mauremys; species Mauremys reevesii. The sequence goes on along the minus strand of NW_024100765.1, from coordinate 77,920 downwards.
TACATATTTCCTATTAAACTGTTTGAAGTATCTGTTTCAATTGCTCAGAGGCCTGATTTCGTCTTTCAGAGAATTGGGGCTTCCTCAATGTCCTCTGTAACCATGATGTGGGGGCTTCCTCCTTTGCCCTTTCTCCGTGGAGCTGGACGAAGACCTCAGCTCAGCTCCTCTGGGGTCTCTAACCACTCTTCCGCAGTCCCCACAAAGCTAGCTCTAATCCCTGTAGTTAGTGGCCTGGGGTTTGGTTCTTAATCATATTCTCATCTTTGTTTTTCTGGGAGTTCAGTGTTGCTGATGAATTCTGGGTTGTAAGTGGGATGGACTGTGTTCTGGTGAGTTATCCTCCATCCTGTCTAGCCTATTTGTGGGTCAGAAGGCTATCTGTGAACAGCGTCTGTTTACTTACAGCCTTAGGCTCAGTGCCTGTAATAGTGTGTGAGGGAAGGCATCTCTGCTTTTCTACGCCAAGTCCCTGTTTGTGAACTGCAAGACTTTATCGGAGAGGAACCATTGGATTCCCTAGCTTCCCCCACTGCACTACAAGGGAACGACTGTCATTGGGTATCTCTGACAGGGTATGTCCTGCTGTGCTCACTGGTCTTGTGGCTTCTAAGGGCCAGCTCCTTTTGTTAATAATTCACATTGGACTAGAGCTGGGTGAAGGCTGATGGGGCATTCACTGAGGGGCTCACCAGTTAAACTCCACAGTTCAGAGAATCCTAGAAATGTAGGGCTGGGAGGGTCCTAGAAATATCATCCCAGCCAGCACTATACTTAGACCGTCCCTGACAGCTCTTTGTCCAATGGGTTCTTAAAAACCTCCAATGATGGGGATTCCACAACCTCCCTTTGAAGCCTATTCCAGAACTGAACTATCTTTATAGTGAGAAAGTTTTTCCTAATATCTAACCTAAATCTCCCTTGCTGCAGACTAAGCTGATTCCTACTTCTCCTACGTCCAGTGCACATGGAGAACAGTTGAGCGGGGTCCTCTTTATAACAGTCCTTAACATATTTGAACACGGTTTGAACATATTTGAGGGTTGGCTAAGATAAAGAGGCCCCTGGAGGAGAGAAAGCAGGTTACAGGGGTATGTATGCAGCTTTCTTGGGGTGCCCAGGCTCTGAGTCACCTTGTTACTCATCCGGCGAGAGGAAGATTTTCTCAGGGAGCTGATATCTAGTCAAGCATAACACCACCGGTCTGTTAGCCAGCCTACCAATCTCCACAGGGCTCTGACAGCCCTTGCTCTGCCTTGCATGGTAACAGTTGTTGCACCGCAGCCACGAAGTCCCTCTGAAAGTGTCCCCCAGAAGCATCAGGTTACTGTCACAGGACACTCACAGAAATTACCGGGGAACAGAATCTAAACAGCTTGATTGGTACAGGTCAGGATCTGATCGTTATAACCTCACAGCACTGAGACATATGTATAGTGGAATAATCTTAAATTCATTATCAAAGATTAAGATTTAAGAGGTAGTGAGTCAAGATCATGGAAACAGAACTGGTTACATATAAAATGAAAATCATAACATGCTCCTTAGAATCTAAAATCAATTATTACAGCAGTTTTTCACCTAAAGCAATCTCCCAGCAGCATTAACCAACATATCTGGGATCCAGCTTTCCTGAGGAAGGAAAAGGGCTTTTTGCACACTGTTCCCAGATGTGCCCGTTACTTTGGGGGTAGGCTCATTTATCAGGGTTACTCTTCTGGGGGAGGGGCTTCTGTAATTCAATTAACGTGCTGTGAAAGTCACTTGTGTGTTCACATGGAGCTCTGCTCCTTCCTCCTGCAAGTCCCCTCCCAATGGAGCTCTCCTGCAGGACCTAGGTTCCTCCAGCCCTAGAACTAGATGAACATGTGCACACACACACTAGCAGAGCAAGTCTGAGAGGACCAGGTCAATCAGCACTCTCCAGCTGATCCCCTCATGTGTTCCTGTACTCAATGGGCTGGGTTAAGCAGCACTTTCAAGATGGTACCCTTATGTGCTCCTGGTCTCAATAGGCTGGATTGAGCCGCACTTTCAGCTGCTCTCCCCCCACCAATGTTCCCCAAGTTTAACACATCCCTATCACAATTGTACTGGTAGTAACCCACTTGATGAGCAAACCCCACAGTATTTTGGGGCACTACAGGGATCTTTAGCTTAGGTACAAGAAGCGTCGCTGCAGAGTAAATGGGGGAAGCTAAAAAGAGTAAAATTCAGAGAGAAAAGCAACCAGCTGAACCATAACAGTTATTGATTGAATCATAGTGATAACCACACCAGGAGGGCTAAACAAACATAACAGTTACATTTTAAAGGTTAATACCTGAGGTAGGAAAGAAAACAGAGAGAGAGATGGATCTCACCCACTCCATGAGGCTTGAACTGGTCAGGGTTCCCAGATGATGGTGGTAGCTCAGGGTCCTGAGTGCTGAAGACAGGCAGAGCCCCCAGCACGATCAGTCAGGAGATAGAATCCTGGAAAATCCTGATCCTGGAAAAGCAGAAACTGGATGGGGTCTTCCAAGAAGATGCCCCCGAAATCCGCGGAGAGATGGTTGTACGTGTTTCCTTTGACTTTTACACACCAGTCACTACCCACTTCAATCATCACAGCAACTTGTTGGTTCATAATTCAAAGGGACGTCTTACTGGGCTACATCCCAAAGTCTGTGCTCACGCAGCCTGATCTCCTCTTTCTCTCCCGGTGCAGTTACATGGGCAGCAGTGAATGGAGATTCAGGCCCAATGGACCAGAATGTATCTATTTAGTCCTTAGTGGACTTCATGGAGTCTTTGGCACTTCTCCCTTTTGGGGTAAACATTCTGCTGGGGGTAGATCATTTTGGTTTTGTTGTTGTTCGGGGTTTAGGACTGAAAGGGGGTCATTGTTGGAGTTAGGGGTGTCAGGTTGGGATTAGGGGTGCTAGGGTTTAGAGCATGTCAGTGTTAGGGTTTATTAGGTAAAAGAGGGTGTCAGTGTCAGGATTTAGGGTCTCAGTGTTAGGTTTAGGTAGAAGGGGTTGTCAGTGTCAAGGCTTGGGGTTTCAGTGTCAGGGTTTAAGGTGTAGAAGGGTGTTGGTGTCAGGATTTAGGGGCATCAGTGTTGGATTTTAGGGTCTCAGGGTGGGGTTTAGGGATCTCAGTGTTAGGGTTTAGGATTGAAGGGGTGTCAGGGTTTAGCAGAGGTGCTGGAACTAGGGGTGCCTGGGGTGCTGCAACAACCCCTGGCTTGAAGTGGTTTCCATTATTACAGGGTTACAGTTTGGTTCAATGGCTCTCAGCATCCCCACTATAAAATTGTTCCAGCACCCTGGGGTTTAGGGATGTCAGTGTCTGGGTTAAGGGGTCTCTGTGTTAGGGATCTCAGTGTTAGGGTTTAGGCAGAAGGCAGTGTCCATGCCTGGGTTTAGGAGGTGTCTATATCAGGGTTTATTAGATAGAAGGGGGGGGTTAGTGCCATGACTGTTGTTCTCATGATTGAAAGACATCTCCGAAGGGGATAGTTTTGCAGCATTTACTAAAGCTGCTTAGACTCTGGCCTGGCCTGATCTCCCTGGGCATTGGTTCCCAGCCAGCTCCTCTCAACTGAGAATGCCTTGTCCACACCTCTCATGCGCTTTCCTGGGCTTAGTGACTTGCATTGCCTCAGAGGAGCGCAGCTGTCTTGGTGCTTCACAGGCCAAAGTTTGGTTTTTGATGTCACTGGGGCTTGATCCATTAACGCACGGAAGCTGCCTGGGAGCTAGTCGCAGGACCTGAGCACCGGCCTGGTGAGCTAAATTCTCTCACACTGGTTTAATACTAAGCATCTCTATTGACTTTGATGGAGTACATCCACACTGATAAAGGAGTAACAGTAACTGAGATCAGAACCTGTACCAGATATAGGTCTGGCCATGACTGAGAGTCCATTCTGGGTAGCTTTCTAGGAAGCATGTGTTCTGCTATACTATCCTATGCTGATGTCCTGGGATTAATTCTTCCTTTTCATGGTACTGGGCGACTTTCTTATCCCAAATCTGTCCTTTGCTCCCTTTAGGAGGGTACAAGGGGGCTGAGCCTGATGTCTCTTTAACGGCTTTTGTGCTGATTGCATTGGAAGAGGCCAAGGACATCTGCAAGGATCAAGTCAACGTGAGTATCTCTGCACCGTAGAGTCACTTCTACGTTCATACCCAGGTTTTCCCATCTTTCCATCCCCTATGAACCATGCCCCATGGTGTTATGCTTATAAGAAGCACATGAGATCTTTTTCAAGGGAAAAGGCAGTACGCCACGTTTATTAAAGATACAACAATTAACATACGCATTCAATCACATACCACACACACACTATCCCACCAGTCAATGTTATAGTTATCAGTCCAGATTCTGGATCAATCTAGTGGCCAGCTCCGCGGAAGTCTTGGAAGAACGAACCCAGAGTTTCATGGCACCCCATTTATATAGTGATTTTCCTTCATTGGGATCAATGAATTCTTCTTTGAGTGCTTGCTGATATCAATTCCAGTTAGGTGTGCGCATGCGCTGCATGCACGGCTGTCAGAAACTTTTCCCTAGCAGCTACCCGTCAGACCAGCTGGGGAGCCCCCTGGAGTGGCACCGGTATGGCGCTCTATATATGACCCTGCTGGCCCAACCTCCCTTCAGTTCCCTCTTACTGCCTGTGATGGTTGTTCGAACAGTGGTTTCTTGCTTGCAAGTGGTCCACTAATCCCTGGCTCTTCTGCTTATCTTTGTATATAGTTACCCATTGTTAGTTAATTGTTCTCTTCTAGTTGTTAATTGCAGTCTTTAGTGGTTGGTGGGGGGGGGGTTCCCCTTCAATGAGTGCCCCTTGGGGCTCCAGGGCATGCAGTCCCAGGGCTTCAAACCCTATAGCTCCTGCCAAGCCTATGCCTACGGGCAACCCCCATGACTCCTGTCTCTGGTGTCTGGGAGAAGCCCATCAGGCAGATAAGTGCAAGATCTGCAAGGCCTTCAAACCTCACGCTAGAAAGGAGAGGAACACTCATTTAAAACAACTCCTCATGGAGTCAGCCCTCTGTCTGCAGCAGGACCCGGCCCCGAGTGCTTTGTTGCGGAGCACCCCTCCAGCGGTGCCGCCAGCAGCACTCCCAGGGGTCGGCGGTCTCCCAGGGCCCAGAAGTGTTCCGCTCTGCACCGCTCCCACTCGCCAATTGCCCACAAGAAGCAGGCCAAGGACAAGCCTCCACAATGGCCTGATTCAGGAACCGTAGCCTCGGCAGGGCACGCTGCAGTGCATGGGCCTACGGCCGACAGACCCTCTGGTTAGGCTCAACCCCCATGGGCTCCCATCTCCCCAGGAAGCCCAGCACTCCTGGACTCCCCACAGCTGCAGGTGGAGGAGGTGATGCCACCCTCCACCAGACACTTCTGAGGCCGCTAGGGGGCTTATAGAAATGATGGCTCCCAAGTCTCCAGTCTCGAGGCCTCCATTACCCCAAAGCCAAGCACCTTCAAGAGGCAAACCCACTATGTTTGGGCCATCTACCCCCCGACCAGGATCTCTGCATCGCTCCGAGTCCCGGCGCCGCTCCGAGTCCCGGTGCCGTACATATGCCCCGTGCCTGTCTGACTCGTGGCACTGGTCTGATTCGCGGCACCAGTTTCTCAGCCCCGACCCTTGGAGCTGTTTCCGTTTGAGGTGGTCATCAGCTAACAAGTCATGGATCCTGCTCAAGGTTCAGATCCCAATCTGTGACCTCGCAGCAGCGCCGATCGACCTCAGACTGCATTCCCAGTCGCCGCCGACGGACCAGCACTGCTCTACATAGCAGTACCACTCTATGTCGTGGCACCGCACCCCATCTCGGCACTGCTCCACCTCAGGATCCCTTGCAAAACCCAGATCCAACCCCACCCCCAGTGGAGGTTACACCTGGGGCTCGGGATGAACCAGTCCCGGAAAATCCAGAAGCCGCCATGGAACCACTCCTGCCGGTAGCGTCTTCCTCATCCTCTCCTGACCAGGAGCCACCCAGATGATGGGGCAAGTGGGGCAATTTGCCCAAGGCCCTGCAGGGCCCCTGGCCCCACATCTGCCTTCCCCCATCGCCTCAGCGCACCACATCAGGAGCGGCCCAGGACAGCGCTGCAGCGGTGTGGCTCCGGCAGGGCCTGAGCTCCTCCCACTGAGTCAGAACCGCATGGTAAGGGGGCGGGGCTGCGAGCCCCGGTCCCGCTGGAGCCACGCCACTGCAGCGCCGTCCAGGAGCCAGGGCAGCCTTCATGACGTGTATTTACACTTGTTATGACTTGGCAAAGGTTCCTCCATCTACTATTATGGCTCACTCCACCAGGGCTGTTCCCTCTCTTTTATAGTGAGGAGGAGCCAGCTGACTGAGGCTGTAGCAGTACAGCATGAGGACAGAGGCAGTCATCTGTAGGGTGAGGGAAGCAGGGCCTAGTGGGCAGAGCACTGGACTAGGTTTCAGGAGACTTAGTTCTCATCCCACAACAGCTGAGGGACCTCAGGCAAATAACTTTCCTACTCTGTGCCTCAGTTTCCTTTTCTGTAATTTGGGGCTAAAAAGACTGACCTCCTTTGTAAAGCGCTGAGGAAAAGTGTGATATAAGAGTTTGGTATTATTAGATCTTGGATCCCGGTCAAACCAGCATGAGTGGCACATGGGGACGATACTACCCTCTCTCATCCCAGGGAGGCTTGCTCAGCCACTGTACCATTCGTGGGGCTAAACGGAGGACATCTTTCTTCTTCAGGCTTGCCAGTCCTACATTTTCTCCATATGCACTTTGTCCTCCTGGCCACTGTCTTGCCACTATTTTCTTGGTCGTCTTCTTGCTTTCTGCCTGTAAACGTTACTCTCAAACGCCTCCCTAACAAAATTTCCTTCACAAGTGCTGAGTTTTATTTTTCCCAATGGGTGCTCCACCCCTGCTCTGCCCTGAGGCCCTGTCCCCACTCTGCCCCCTCCCCTGAGGCCCCATCTTTGGTCCGCCTCTTCCTGCCCCCGCTCCCACCCCCTCTCTCAAAGTCCCCCCCACCAGCCTGCCACTCCCTCATCTCCGTCCCCTCCCCCAAGCGCCTCCCAACAGCTGCTTGCTAATCAGTGGCCAGCCCTGGGGGCTTGATCGGCGGCCAGCTGGGGCAGAACCACTGTGGCTGGTGGGTGCTGAGCACCCCCTATTTTTTTCCATGGGTGCTTGAGCCCCAGAGCACACACGGAGTCGGCACCTATGACTCTCTTCATCCCCTCTTTGTACGTGCCCACCACGTCACCTCATCCTCCTCTCTTGCAGCTTCTGTCTGATACCACAGACCAGGGCCAGATTTTGGGGGCAGGCAATCCAGGAAACTGCCTCGGGTGCTGGACTTGGGGGGTGGTGCTGGGCTCAGGGTGCTGTTTTTGTTGTTAGAGACAAAAAGGACAATTGATGTTTCCGGTATTCTGTACGTGGATTCATTTTTCACTAACCTACTAGAATGTTCTGGATGTATAAGCTTTGTTTCTATAAGCTTAGAGGAAACTTTTTATTTGCTTATATATGGCATGAATAAATACAGACTTACAGCTCCTAGCGTGCAAATTTATCATCTTGTACAACAGGGATAAATCATACATGCTAATCATGCAGCGAAATCGCGAAATGGGCTACAAATGCAATAAAAATAAGGTATTCAAAAATTTAACAAATAGAGGGGGGGACACCAAAGATGCTCTAGGGCGCCATTTGGGCTAGGGCCGGTCCTGCCACAGACATTGGTCTCACTCCTGCTGACATTCTGCATGTGGTCCAGAAATGTCCCCTTTTGCTGCCCTCACTTCCATGTCTTCAGCCTCCTCTGTCTTTCACCAGCACAAAATTCACTGTGAAATTAAATAAAGCTGGAAGCCACTTGAATTTGTAATGTGTTAATGTAACCCACACACCTCCTGGTGTGGTGTTCTGTCCCATCTAGTGGCACTGAGACCATGTAGAGAGAGCTTAATGAGCCTGCTCTAGAGCCTTCAGGCTTTTAGTTCATGCAGTAGAGGCTCATGCATTTAGCTCCAGAGGTCCCATGTTCAATCCTGCACCCCTCCTCGGCATTAACACTACTCAAAACCTCAGCCTAACCAACGAGTTTGATTTTCTTCCGTTTTCTTTGTCACCTCCTAGAGTTTGGAAGTCAGCATCAGCAAAGCCGCTGAATACTTAGCCCAAAAGTACCAGTCTCTAACCAGACCGTACACTGTGGCTCTTGCATCCTATGCCTTAGCCATGGTGGGGACACTGGACACTGAGAAGACGCTCATGAGAGCTTCGACAGGTAAATGAGTGCGTCTTATCAAGTACTGGAAAGATGTGGCCAAGTCAGGATGGGGTTCAGGGAAGAGAAGCAAAGGAGGTTGAAGAGGGATTAATTTATGAGGAATGAATAATGGGCATAGATTTGTTCCTTTTAGCCAGATTTGAGATTGATCAGACTGGGTATAAATCCAGAGTAACTCTCCTGGGTTGAGTGGAGTTACTCCAGATTTACACCAATGTGTCTGAGATCTGGATGTGGCAGAGATGTATGGTATTACTTGACCTCAGGAGGAATCTGAGAGCTCTGTACGTATATCTAAAAGATGTAAACCCCAAAGAGAAAAAGAGAGAAAACGGTGGCTCAAGAGGATGTAACTGGATGAAACTGAGCAAAGGATATAGAATAATATTACCCGCAAAGAAAATGGAGTTTGCCCCATTGTTTGGGATAGTTAAAACAGGGCAGGACAAAGCTGCTGTCTAGATATAACAATGTTGTGTTGAAAGGTGCCAGGTGGGTCTTTGATCCCCAAACAGTCACAGACCTTGGCCATGTCTACAATGCAGGGACTAGAGCGGCAAAGCTATGGTGCTGCAGCTATCCCGATATCACCCCCTATTGTAGACGCAGACTGCACCGATGGAAGGGGTTTTCCATCTCTGTAGGAACTGCACCACCATGATCAACGGTAGCTAGATCAACTGAAGCATTTTTCCATTGACTTAGCTGTGTCTGCACTAGGCGTTAGTTTGACATAGCTATAGCAAGTGTGTGTGTGTGCAGATGTTTCACATGCCCTGAGTATCACAGCTATCACAATCTAAGTTTTAAGTGTAGACCAGGCCCTTGTTCAAATTAATGGGTGTGCCAGGCACTCTTTCAGACTCAGTGGAAGGAGCAATCAAGACTCTTTCTGTAGTAGACACAGCTAAAAACAATGCAGGGACTGCCCAAGGCACACAGCAGGTCAAGAGCTCAGGCATGTGGGCTGAGGGGTTTCCCTGATGGCAAACACAGAGGCTAGTATGTTGGTTTTGCACCCTGTGCGTTAGAGGCAGAAACCAGCTGAAAGCCTGGAGAAGTGTTATGAAACAAGCAGAGAGACATTGCTTGTTGGGCCTAGAACTCACTTCAGAGGCAGAGTTGGGGATTTCTCAGCAAGGAAGTTGCCTGCTGTTGGTTTCTCTCAAGCTCAGGGAAAACGGGGCTTTCTGTGCATTTTCATAAGCAATCAGGTTTACACCAGAGAACGTACCAGAGGCCTATCACCAATTCCTCATCCTAATTGAAACAATCCTCCCAAGACCCCAAATATTGGGTAGCTGCTCACCCCTAAAAGGGGCAACAATCAGTTCGACTTACTGATCCTCCATGCGGAAAGTTGGGGAAGGAGTCAGGCGATGGTATGGTCCAGTCAGATCTGCTCAGAATGAGTGGATCTCCTTGAGGAGAGTCCTTTAGCTCACCTTCTTTGCTGCTGCCTAGAGGGAAATCGCTGGGAAGAGCCAAATGCCCACACCTTCAACATTGAGGGCACCTCGTACGCCTTGCTGAAAATGAAGAAGTATGAATTGACTGGTCCCATAGTCAGATGGCTGAGAGAGCAGAACTACTATGGAGGAGAATATGGATCTACCCAAGTGAGTATGATCCTTATAGTCCCGGGTATCCTTCCAAGACCGTGTTTTGTGGGCAGGTCTCCCATCGGAAGGAATGGGATCCGATCACTTGAGTCATTGTAGAAAGCCCTGGGGAATGCCCAGTAGAGAACAGTCCTGCATTGCCTGGGAGATGGGCAACGTGACCTATCAGGTCTTTGCCATTGTTAACCTAAGGCAGAGACCAGCACAGGGGCATGACTGAATCGTCTCACTAAAGGCTCCATCCCGCCAAGGTGATGGGTGTGAGCACATGCTTCTCTTTAAGATAATGAATTGTCCTGGGGAGTGAATGAGCCTTCTCTTCCCATGGGCAGAAACACACATGCATCTGGACTCATTCTAGCATTTGTTGTTTTTTGGCCATTGGTCTGGAGAGAGGGTACCAGGTGTGCAGGACCAACGGTCTGAGTCCAAATGACAAAGCCATGGTAGATCATGACTAATCTGAATCAATTGGGCTTTATCCACCTCTAAGTAAAACTGTAAGCTTATGTATTTTAGATTCTTTTTTTAAAACTGTGCTTACATGAAGCACTGGAGAGGATAAAAGCCCTACTGCTAGTGACAGCTAAATAAAGATGGAGTGTCCTCAGATATCCCTCCCTTCCTGGAATACGGGGCCACCAGGAACTATAGGGTCTGTCTGTGTCCAGCAGCCTCAGTAGAGAGGCCCCTTTACATTCCTTGCTACTGAGTCTTGTCTTTTCTCTACCTAAAATGATGCTACAAGCTTGGTTGGGAGTGGTCTGTATTTCTGAGTCACAGGCCATGTGTTCTATCCCTAACATTGTTCTTTGTGTGGCATAGATGTCTCTATATAAGTAACCTACACACCTCCTGGGTATGGTGCTATGTTCCCTGTAGTGGCACCGAGACCACTTAGAGAGAGAGATTAATGTGTCTGCTACAGACTTAGCTAAGGGCCACATGGCTTTTAGCTCATGCAGGAGAGGCTCATGCATTTAGCAAGAGGTCCTGCATTTGAGTCCCAGACAAGCCCCCACTTGTAATACCGATAGACCTCAGTTGTCGGTGGGTGGGATCGAACTCATTAAACTCTCTAAGTGGTCTCAGTGCCACTAGAGGGGACAGAGCACCACACCCTGTGGAGGTGTGTGGGTTACATATACATAGAAGGAGCCACTTGCTGTGCTCTGTCCAGCTGACAATTGGCCCCTGTTAATAGCTAGGCGCGAAGGGAAGCTAATTAACCATGCACAATATATTTATTGACCATGGGCTCTAGTCCTGGCTTGGCCACTGGCTTCCTGGGTGACCCTGGGAAAGTTACTTCCCTGCCCTGTGCCTCCGTTTCCCCATCTGCAACATGGGAATAAAGATCTTGTACTGCTTTGTAAAGTGCTTGGAGATCTACTGATGAAACACATTACAGAGGAACCAGGTAATATTATTATATAACCCTTTGCCTGCGTGACACCCAGTGGACCCTTGGTGTTTTCTTTCATTGTATTTTTGGTTCCTCTTCCTTAAGAGTCAGTTTAAAAGCTGTCAGATGTTCAGTGCAATAGGACAATAAGGTGTAACTCTCTTGTCTTTTTCCTGGTGTTCTAGGCGACCATCATGGTGTTCCAGGCTCTTGCGCAGTACCAGATAGACATCCCCCTACACAAGGAGCTGAATTTGATTGTTTCTATTTTCCTGTCACATCATTCTAGGCCTATAAAGTACAGAATCTCAAATGAGGATGCTCTAGTGGCCAGAACAGCAGAGGTATCGTGCTTCTCTATGTGATTAGTACAGATCACTGATTATAGAGAAAGAAGATTTGACTAGAACCTCCCATCCAAACCGTTTTGGGAAAGGGAGGGGCATTCATATTCCCGGCATCAGATCCAAATGCATCCACACTTTTGACTCAGATTTTTAAGACCAGAAGGGACCATTATGATCATCTCGTCTGACCTTCGGCATGACACAGGCCAGAGAACCTCACCTACTAATTTCGGCATCAAGCCCGTAACTTCTAGCTGACCTGTGAGATGTCTCTTAGGTAGATATCCAGTCTTGACTTAAAGACTTGAAGTGATGGAGAATCCACCACATCCTGTCAGGCCCTAGGCAGTCAGGCCTGGTGGTTGGAGCCGGCTGGAGCGTCGGGACTGGGCCAAGGGCAATGCTGAAATCAGGGTCTGGGGACAGGCCGTGGGTCAGAATCCACAGACAAGCCAAATCAGGATTGAAGTCAGAGTTCGGATGCAGGCCAATGGTCAAAGTCAGGTTGGAATCAGTCCGAGGGCCTGGGGGGGCAGGAGGCGGATGCAGGCTGGAGCGGGACTGGAGCAAGGTCAGAGCAGGGCACAGAGGAAGCTGAAGTGGGCTGGAACAAGGCTCAGGCATGGCTGGGGCAGGAACAGGAACTGGATCAAGGGCAGGCCAGAAGCCTGGGGAGTCTGTAACACTGCAAGGCCGGAGGAAGGTCCCTGGCCGTCTAGTGCTGTTGTGCAGAGTCACTCTCAGCTCTGATGGGGACAGTGAAATACTTGTGCCTGGGGGTCATCTGGCCTGAGCCCTGACCAGGGATAGTCACTGCAGGCTCCGTTGCAGGAGTGAGTCACCGCAGCTGGGTGAGCAGCCCTGGGCTGGGTGGGGTTTGCCTCACACATCCTGAGGTAAATTGTTCCAGGGTCAGTGGCCTGGAGTGTGTGGTTTTGAGCTGAATCCAGAAGTAGGAGGGGTTTGGGTTGCTGTTTAGGTTTGGCTCTGGAGAAGCAATACGTCTGAAGATCAAAGAGCTACTGCCTCGGAAGTAACCTTTTTTCTCCTTCATGCTATTGTCTCTGCAGAGTCCCCCCAGCCCCTCCGGGTGAGTGACTGTCAATCTCACCAGCTTCATTTTCTTCATTAGCTTCATTTGCCCTGTCTTTTAAATTAATAATAATAATAAAAATGAAGTACAAAAGAAAATTAACCCTGGATTAATTTTACAGCTCAAATGGAATGAAGACTTCACTGTGAAGGCAGAAGGAACTGGACAAGCAACAGTACCAGTAACGATAATTTATAACGCAGCGAAAGGAAGATGAATCTCAGTGTAAGAAGTTTGACCTGAGGGTATCGGTTGAAGAAGCCCAGGGTGGTAAGTAACCACCTGTCTTTTCTCTTCTGAAGCTTGCTGTCAATCCTCAGATCATGGACAGCAGTGGATTTACACCAACCAACCACCATCTCTGCAATCACATTCTTAACTTTGGAAAGTATTTTTGTGAAGCTTCTACAAACTCTCCCAGTTCCCAAGTCCTAAAAATTATACCCATAGGGCAGGCACTAAATAATATTTCCAGCTGCTACATGTTCTAAGTTGCAACCAATGCAGGGTCCTTCTAGATGCGGGAGCAGATGCTGCCTTCTCTCATCCTGGCACTTGTTAGCAGCATAGTTGGAGCATCGGATGTGGATGGGAACACAGGCCAGCTACTCTGGGTATTGTCTCCCTCTAAATCAGAGATGAGCCCATGCCAGGAAGTCTGGTTACAGACCCAAACTTCCAGGGCACACATTTCCAGACAGCATGGGTGTGAAATCAGCATGGGACAGAGGTCAGGATCTTCAGCACCCAAAACACAAGCCTCTGTGGCTTGGTCTAAAGGAGCAACTTCCTTTACCTGGGAGTAGCTGATTGTTATAATTGCTAGGGCTCGCCAGTAGCGGGAGATATGCTGGTCTAATGCGTGGTCATATGATAGAGGGATCCAGGATTTTGGCACTGCTTTTACAGAAACAGGAGCCAGCTGTAAATTGTTCTTAACTTTCCCAGCTGCCCAAATTCACACCCACGAGTTCTCATTGTTTCAGTCTCCTCTTTCTGCTAACCCTAGACCGAAGGCAGCACATGAGCTGATATTCAGTGGCACTCACACCACCCACCTCCTGGCCACTGGTCCAGGGGCTCTGCATTTTAATTTAATTTTAATTGAAGCATCTTAAACATTTTAAAAACCTTATTTACTTTACATACAATAGTTTAGTTATATGTTACAGAAAGAGACCTTCTGAAAACGTTAAAATGTATGACTGGCACGCCAAACCTTAAATTAGAGACAATAAATGAATACTTGGCCCACCACTTCTGAAAGGTTGCTAACCCCTGCCCTAGACTGTATTTCATTTGTGCCACTCAGCTGGGAGAGGCTTTTTAGTTTGCGTGCCAGGGATGGGAAGAATTTTTTATGGATTGCTGGAGGGGAGGGGAGGTTTATTGAGGGATTTTTCACATCTACTCTAGGACCTGTTTGATTACTAAGCCATATTAGTACACCTAAAAAACAAAAGAGGGTTTATCTGGCATGAAATTTACACTGAGATATTAATTTCTTTTGTCTTCTGCAATGTTTCCAGTTAAGAAGCCGGATGGAGCGATGCTCAGTCTATATATTAAAATCTGCATCAGGTGAGAACAATGCCCTTTAATGATAGATGATAAATAGATGGACCGATGCAGGGGGTAGCTGGAGAATCCTGGGCTATGATTTTTTTCTATGGAATGGGCAAAAAAGTTATAATTAAGCAACAGGAGCTGGTGGAGCGATCGCAAAAATCAATGTTCAAGTGATGAATTCTGATCAAAAGGGTATTTTCTCTTCTCCTCGTTAGGTTCCTCGGTGTGGTTGATGCCACAATGTCTATCATCGATGTCTCCATGCTCACTGGCTTCTCACCAGACATGGAGGATCTTAAGAGAGTACGTCAGTGTAATCTGAGAACAGGGAACGTAATAAACAATGCAGTGGCTCGACTGGGGCTTTCAGATAAGAAAATCCAATGCAGCAGATGAATAGTCAGACTCCAGAGTTAAACCTGGAGGGAGACCAGACAGCTCTAAGGATTGGTAACAGCTTTAGGAAACCACAACCAGTTGTCTCCAGGTCGGGGATGGCAGTTTTGGGGCATTCATAGAGGAGATTCCAGGGGATGAATAAGCCATGAGCGCAATGTCCAAATTCACAGAAACAAACAGGGCCCTGGGCAAATTTTGCAGGTTGCGCAGGCTACTTTGAAAATCTGGCCATACAAGTTCAGGTCAGTTCAATCCTGCTTTATTGGATAGCAAATTGAGAGGCTGCTGTCATTTGACTGTGCATGCCAGAGCAGACTGCATTTGATACAGTCTCTTGTACAGTGGGGCCACAGTTTAAAAAAAAATGATTTCCCTTTTGATCCTCTGACCTACATAGTGCAGTTATTTGGGCCTGAAGAACTGTGGATACAAAAAAAAAAAGAGGCTGCACAAAAAAAATCCAGGTCCTGAAGGATTCATTGCAGTGAATTGCTGCCCGGGTATAAAATGAAGGTGAAGTTTAGCAAACAAACCCAGGGATGTTTCCAGCATTGGTGCTGGTGAACAGGGGCCGCTAACAGAGGAGTTTTGAGAGGGAGTTTGGAAAGGGAGTGATGTACAGTCGCCATTCTTGTTGGGCAAAAGTCAACATGGTTTCTGTAAAGGGAAATCTTGTTTTACTAATCTATTAGAGTTCTTTGAAGGGTCAACAAACATGTTGACAAGGGAGATCCAGTGGACATAGTGTACTTAGATTTCCACAAAGCCTTTGACAAGGTCCCTCGCCAAAGGCTCTTACATAAATAAGTTGTCATGGGATTAGATGGAAGATCCTTTCATGGATTGAGAACTGGTTAAAAAAACAGGGAACAAAGGGTAGGAATTAATGGTATATTTTCAGAATAGAGAGGAGTAACTGGTGGTGTTCCTCCAGGGTCAGTCCTAGGACCAATCCTATTCAACTTATTCATAAATGATCTGGAGAAAGGGGTAAAAAGTGAAGTGGCAAAGTTTGCAGATGATACTAAACTGCTCAAGATAGTTAAGACCAAAGCAGACTGTGAAGAACTTTAAAAGGATCTCACAAAACTAAGTGATTGGGCAACAAATTGGCAAATGAAATGTAATGTGGATAAATGTAAAGTAACGCACATTGGAAAAAATAACCCCAACTATACATACAATATGATCGGGGCTAATTTAGCTATAACTAATCAGGAAAGATCTTGCAGTCATCATGGATAGTTCTCTGAAGACGTCCACACTGTGCAGCGGCAGTCAAAAAGCAAACAGGATGTTAGGAATCATTAAAAGTGAGATCCAGAATAAGATGGAGAATATCTTATTGCCCTTATATAAATCCATGGTATGCCCACATCTTGAATACTGTGTACAGATGTGGTCTCCTCATCTCAAAAGAAGATATACTGGCATTGAAAAAGGTTCAGAGAAGGGCAACTAAAATGATTAGGGTTTGGAACGGGTCCCCTATGAGGAGAGATTAAAGAGGCTAGGCCTTTTCAGCTTGGAAAAGGGGAGTCTAAGGGGGGGATATGATAGAGGTATAGAAAATCATGAGTGGTGTGGAGAAAGTGAATAAGAAAAAGTTATTTACTTGTTCCCATAATATAAGAACTAGGGGCCACCAAATGAAGTTAATGGACAGCAGGTTTAAAACAAATAAAAGGAAGTTCTTCTTCATGCAGCGCACAGTCAATCTGTGGAACTCCTTGCCTGAGAAGGTTGTGAACGCTAGGACTATAAGAGGGTTTAAAAGAGAACTGAGGCCAAGGGCTCTGGCTGGGGGTGCCAGATCTGGGGTGGGACCACAAATGAACCCTGCAGTGTGCAGGAGGAGGTTCCAGGCTGGGGCATTAGGTTGGGGTGGAGGTAGATGGCTAGGGCTCTGGCTGGGGATGTGGGCTCTAGGGTGGGGCCAGGGATGAGGATTTTGGGGTGCAGGAGGGAGTTCTGGGCTGGGGCTACGGGTTGACATTCAGGAGGGGGTAAGGGGTGCGGGTTCTGTTAGGGAGTTAGGCTGTGTGAGGGGGTTCTGACCTGGGGCAGGAGCTTGGGATGCAGGAGGGGGGTCATGGTGCAGGCTCCAGCCAGGCAGCACTTATCTCAGGTGGCTCCTAGAAGTGGTGACATGTCCCTCCGGCTCCTAGGCAGAGGGAGCAGGGGGCTCTGTGTGCTGCTCACGCCCGCAGGCACGGCCCATGCAGCTCCCATTGGCTGCAGTTCCTGGCCAATGGGAGCTGCGGAGCTGTCACTCGGGGCGGGATCAGTGCGCAGAGCCCCTGTGGCCACTCCTGCGCCTAGGAGTTGGACCTACTGGCCGCTTCCGGGACCTGTGCAGAGCCAGGACAGGCAGGGAGCCTGCCTTAGCTGCGCTGTGCTGCTGACTGGAGTTGTCAGGGTCCCTTTTCAACCAGGTGTTCCGCTCAAAAACCAATCTCCTGGCAACCCTAGGTGTGGAGTAAGTAGCAGGCTAGTAACTTCCATGATACAATCTGCATGGGAGACGTGATCACAAGCATGAGCTGCAGGACTTTCATAGAGACGCTGCCTTACCCACAATGCCTCTTGCTTTTTCTTATTCACATTTAGCTTTCCCAAGGGGTCAACAGATACATTTCCAAGTTTGAAATCAACAAAGCCCCATCCGACAGAAGCAACCTCATAATCTATGTGGACAAGGTAAAGACTCAACAAGCGGCTTCTCTGATCTTGTGTTAATTTCATGGGCTCCTGCTGAGCCAAACTGCACTCCCAGATATACCCTGGCATCCCCACAGACGTCAGCAGGTTGACAAACTGCAACCCACGGCCAAATTTGATTCACTGGTCCAGATTCAGTCTTTCCACTAGGAGTAACTGAATGGGCCAGATCCTCAGCTGGTGTATGTGGATGTAGGTCCATTGACTTTAATGGGAAATGCAATATCTGATATTAAGGTTGAATTTGCTTCTCTGTGCCATTCACTTCTTCTTTCCTTGTTCCTTTCACTTCTCTAGTTCTTCTTTCCCCCACCTGCCTCACTTTTCTTTCCCCAACATCTCCCTTTCTTTTATTCTTTTCATTCTCTCTTCCATCCAGCCACCCTTCAACCTAAGCAATCCTATTATTTCCCCCGCACCCAGGTTTCTCACAGAGAGGAGGAATGCCTGCAGTTTAAAGCTCACCAGTTTTTCGAAGTGGGGCTCATTCAGCCGGCATCCGTCACAGTCTACGACTATTACAGCATAGGTAACAGATCGCAGCTCTCCTCACCATTCAAGGCACCTGGCTTCAAATTCTGCTCTGGGTCACATTGGTATCATTACCTCTTGCAGTCTTTTGCTGCAGTACTTAGGTATTATTGCCCCGTGTAACAGAGGGGATGCACTGGAAATAGAACCCAGGTGTCCTGAATCCCAGTCTTCTGCTCTACACAAGCTCACTCTCCCTTCAACTTTTCCAGATTACTGTGCCCCTTTCAGGAGTCTGATTTGTCGTGCATCCCCCAAGTTTACCTCACTTAAAAACGACTTGCTTACAAAATCAGACATAAAAATACAAAAGTGTCCCAGCCACACTAGTACTGGCAAATTGCCGACTTCCTCATTTTTTAACATGTAAGTATAAAATAAATCAATTAGAATATAAATATTGGACTTATATTTCAGTGCGAGCCATGAGCCTGTTTTCACTCATGAGTCATGTCATTCAGTGGCTGGAGCGGCAGCTGCTGGCCAGGTTCCCAGCTCTCAAGGCAGCACCCCGCCAGCAGCAGGGCAGGAGTTAAGGTGGCATGACCTGCTGCTGGTAGGAGCGCTGCCTTCAGAGCTGGGAGGCCAGAGAGCAGGGGTTGCTGGCTGGGGGGTTCATATTTTTGGCGGCGAATGAGGACTATTTTTTTCAATCCTGCTCCCATCCCGACCCACAATATCTACTCCCACCTGCTCCTGCATTGTTTGTTGAATTTTTATCCCACTATTATAGCAATGGGCCCTGCGGGATCCCAGTCCCACTGCAGGGCTCTAGAATCTTTTGTAAAACTAGGCAAATATCTACATAAGTTAACATAGCCCATGGGTATCCCTAAGGTATGTGTCCCCCTGGTTGAGAACTACTGGATTAGAACACAGGGGGTTTAGACTCAGACTTTAAGGCCAGACGGGACCATCCTGATCATCTAGTCTGGTTTACTGCCCACCTCCCAGTTCCTCCTGTTCCAACATTACTCCATGCTGGAAATATATGGTCACACTCATCACCTTAACACACCCAAGCAAAGGTAGACAAAATAATAAGGGGAACCTCTGACTACAGGCAATAATTATCCTACTTGCCCTCTCCTCCTGTTTTACCTCCAGAGGTGAATTTGCTGCTAGCATGATTAAGAGAGTGTCTCCAACAAGCACCAGCCCGTCATTTCAAGCTGATGGTTTCCTATAGCTAAGAAAGTCGTTCCCACAGACTGCTGCTCCCTTCCCCAGGGTCACCCAGTGGGGCTTCTGCTTGAGTAAGGGCTTCAGGGTTGTCTCCTAGGTGCTGTAAACTGTAGCCGTTGTTCTACGGGAGGGGGAATGATCCATGTCTCTGATCTTTCTCTAGATGACCGGTGCACCAAATTCTACCACCCGTCTAACCAGAGCGGGCTCTTCAATATGATCTGTCACAGGGGCATCTGCCGGTGTGCAGAAGGTAAGGAGAGTCCTGTCTCTGCTTACATCTCGGGTGAAGGCTCCCCTGTCAGCGTTACCAGCAAACATGCAGTCCCAGCCCCAGCCACCAATCAGGGCCTTCTTTCCCTGTGGTGTCTGGGTGATTTTCACGTGCGATACAGGCTCATGGCAGCTGGAGACAGGATGGTCCCTGGGTCTGTCCCCCAGCCTGGAACTCTGACTCTTGGCTGGCTGTGTCCCTGCTACACACCACCACATACAGCAATAGGGGAATGAGGGTTGGGATGAGGGTACCCTCAGTGGGAATATGAGAGGGATGCACCCCCACATGAACTCATGCACGCCTGGGGAGCAGAGGCAAAAGAAGATCCAGAAGGGACTGCAGGGCCTGGGATTGGGCCAGGGAACGGAACCTAGAGGGGCTGGAATGGGCCTTCGAGGAGGTAGTAACCCCCAGAACCCACCCCTCACCCCCACAGAGGTCTCAATATCTTCCTTCACTCCCTCTCCGGTCCCTCCTCCCCTGCAGTCACAGAGGGTTTCCACCCTCCCTGACTACCTGCCCTCACCTGGGTTCCCTCCCTTCTCCAATGGCAACCCCACCCACCAATCACAGGAGAGCTGGCAGCAGGACGTGGAAGCAGAATTTCTCTAACCAGCTGGGTCACCAGGAGGGAGCGGGTATATGTAAGCGGGGGAATGGTCCCGCTATTGTGGGGAACTTTCCTGGCTTCTGTGTACCCCGGTGAAGTGGGCTAGCAAAAGGATCTGAGTCCTTGCTCCCACTTCCTTTACCCAGAGGCCTCCCTGCCCTTGAGGACTCTCCTGTTTGGCAGAGTTCTCGTAGCCCCAACAAGACTGGGCCCAGGATTCCTGGGGGGCTCAACCCCCAACCCTGCTGTGGCCACCTAGGACAGGGGCTAAGGTGTCCCCACTCCGGGGTACCCTCTCTGCACTGGGCACCTCCCTGACCCACTGATTATTCCATACAATTTAAAGCAAATACAAGTTGTTTACTTAACAATCAATTTAAAGAAAAGAATAAGAATAAATGGGAACGGTTACAGGGAAACACATCACCCTGCTCTGTGGCAGGGAACATTACAAACAATGTCTCTGGACATTAAAGCACTTTGCAGTCTGTTCCTTGTAGGCCCCAGGCCTCCTTCTCAGGCCCTGGCTGTGCTGCAGGGATGCTGTGGGTGGGACACTTGAAATGGTGGTGACCACACACCTCCGGGCTTTGGGTGGTGGGATCCTTCTTTCCAGTGCCAGCCCCCCGGCAGGTTAAGGTCCCCCTCCCAACCTGGCCTGCATGGACCCTTGGCTGGAGTGTCTTTCTGCGCTGGGCCCTTTTACCAAGGTTCCCCCCCTTGGCTGGCCCCAGTTGCTCACCACACTCTGGCTCTCTGGCTGCAGCTCTGCTCCCAGCACAGGATCTGCTCTCCCTGGGCTGTGCCTCTGGCTCTCTGGCTGCAGCTCTGCTCCCAGCACAGGATCTGCTCTCTCTGGGCTGTGCCTCTGGCTCTCTGGCTGCAGCTCTGCTCCCAGCACAGGATCTGCTCTCCCTGGGATGTGCCTCTGGCTCTCTGGCTGCAGCTCCGCTCCCAGCACAGGATCTGCTCTCTCTGGGCTGTGCCTCTGTTCTCCAGCTCAGCTTGGGCCCCTGCTTCCTCCTTAGCTCGGCCCCACTCTGTCTGACTCCGGCACATTCCTGCTCACACACGGAGGACGGGACCCACACTGGCCTTCTGTCTCCCTGATTAGCCGGCCTGCCCTGTCAATCAGGCTGACCTGAAGCATTGGCCTCTTGCCATTGTTCCTGGGGACTGTCAGTCTCAGGGTCCTGATTTGCCATCAAACCCTCCCCTTTTAGTGCTGGGAGCTAGCAGCCAAAACACCCCCACTGAATGTTAGTAAGGGGGCAACAGTCCCCTTACATTCCCCCCTGCTAAAATTCTGCCACAGCCACAATAGTTACACCGGTACATCCGGGCCCCATAAAAACAACATATATCCACATCATATTATATTAAAAACCCATTAACAATTACGAAAAGAACATTTAACATAGTTAACACTCCACATCTACTTCTTAATACTATACATAACAATATTCATCAACACACTACATAGAACCAATAACATAAGTATCTCTAAGTCTAACAGGAAGTACACCTTTATTAGCCGCTGGGACCTCCTTAAAACTGGTGGTTCGTTACCCATATTTTCTGTTTCCCTATCCTCAGGTAATACTGGGTCAGTTTGAGGATCTGGCCATTCTCGTTAGGGTTTGGGTTTGCCCCACTCTGTCCCCCTCTGTATTCGGTTTGTGGGACTAGAACCATTTCCCACCTGGTTTCAGCCTCTTCAGAGTGTACTGATCTCGCCTCCTATGGTCCCTGTCTGGACTAAGAGTGCAATGTTTCAACTGGTCCCTGTGTATTACTCTCTCAGGACCTCCTCGTTCAGGCCGGATGGTGTAAACTGGTAGCTCGGGATTGGTGTGAGCAACTACAATGTGGGGCTTTGACTCCCACTTGTCCTGTATTTTATTACGCCCCCGGTGTCTATGGTTACGAACTAGTACACGGTCACCGGGCCTGATGAGAGCCCCACTGGACTTGCGATCATAAGTCCTTTTCCTACTTTGGGCAGTGTCTTTAGTTGTATTGAGAGCAACTTCACAGGCTATCTTCAGCCTGTCATGGTGACCTTTGACCCAGTCATCCAAATTGGTCACCACATCCTCCTCAGGGCCCTCTCTGTCCAGAATATCCAATGGCAACCTGGGATCCCTCCCAAACATGAGATAAAAAGGAGCGTAACCTGTTGACGAATGGACATGGCTGTTATAGGCCAACACCAGCTCAGGAGATGTTCCTGCCAGGCTTGCTTCTTTTCCGGCGGGAGTGTTCTTAGCATATCGTGCAGTGTCCGGTTAAATCTCTCGCACTGAGCGTTTCCTTGCGGGTGATAGGGTGTTGTTCGGCTTTTGGCTATGCCATACAGTTTACACAATTCAGCTATCACTTCTGATTCAAAATTCCTCCTGATCCGAGTGTAACCGTGCGGACAACCATAGTACACAAACCAATGTTTTATGAGGGCATCAGCCGTTGTCCGCGCTGTCTGGTTTCTAGTTGGAACTGCAACAGTGAATCGGGTGAACATGTCCGTGAGAACCAGTATGTTCTCATACCCCTCTGAAGATCTCTCTAGCCGTGTGTAATCCATTGCTAGGACCTCCATTGGGGCAGTCACATTAGTACAGGTCAAAGGGGCTCGGTTGGGAGGAAACACATCTTTGGCTAAGGCACACCGTTTACACTGACGGATCCATGCTTGCGTCGCTACCCATTGTGGGCCAGTAATAGTTTCTCCTCATCACCTCCAGAGTGCTCCTGTCTCCGAAATGTCCCCATGATCATGCCTGGCTTCATAAACTTGACGGGCGGAGCGACACAGGCACCACTAACTGCCACACTTCCTCACCATCTCGGGATGGTATGTTACCCGGAACAGCACTCCACGGTGTAATCTAAGTCGTTCCCACTGTCTGGCTAGCTTCTTAGACTGGGGGTATCTGGCCCAAATCTCCGATCTGGCCTCCTTTGGCTCATGACTGCCACTAAGACAGGTCCAACATCACCTTCGCGTTGCAGAGTCTGAATCTCCTCCCATGAGTACCCCGAGATTATTGCGCTCTCCCCTTTTACCTGATTTTGTACTGCATCCTCTACCGTCACTTCATCCTCGGGCTTTGGATTCTCGAGCCACAAACACGTACGCACAACATCTGCAGGGATGACTAGGAAGTCTTTCTCTAGATCCTCACCCTCTTCTGATTCCTCCTCCAGAGGCAATCTAGACAGGGTGTCAGCATTGATGTTCTGCCTTCCAGGTTTATACTGTACTTCAAAAGTGAACTCAGCGAGTTGGGCCACCCAGCGGTGCTCAATTGCACCTAAATTAGCCGTTGCCAGGTATCGGAGTGGATTGTGGTCTGAGATTACCGTGAATTTAGAGTACACTAAATAATCCTTAAATTTTTCAGTGATAGCCCACTTCAAGGCCAACAGTTCTAGTTTAAAAGCACTGTAGTTTTTGTCATTTCTTTCTGACCTCCTCAGCCCTCGGCTTGCATATGCGATTACACGCTCGGCCCCCTCTTGCTTCTGGCTGAGCACCGCACCTAGGCCGTGCAGGCTTCCATCAGTTGTCACTATAAATGGCAGGCTAAAGTCAGGATATGCAAGTACAGGTGGTGACATAAGCTGATGTCTTAATTTGTCAAAAGCTGTCTGACAGGCATCATCCCACACAAAACATTGGTCCTTTCCCTTCCTTTGGGTGGGTTGGCCCACTAGTCCATATAGCGGTGCAGCAACGTGTGCAAACTTTGGAACGAATCGTCTGTAATAGCTCATGAAACCTAGAGCCTGCCGCACTTGCTTGGCATTCTTGGGGACCGGCCAATTTTCCAGTGCCCTGGTCTTCTCCTCATCTACCTGGATTCCCTCCTTTGAAATCACATGGCCCAAGAATTTGACTTTTTCACGTAGGAGGCAGCACTTGCTTGGCTTCAGCTTTAATCCGTGTTCCTTCAATCGTGTGAAAACCAAGTCCAATTTTTCCATATGACTCTCAAAATCCTTGGAAAACACAATAATATCATCCAGGTATATCAGCAAAGTGTCTAAGATATAGTCTCCCAAAACCCCCTCCATTAGTCTCTGGAACGTAGCAGGTGCATTACACAAGCCGAATGGCATACGTGTCCATTCAAACAGCCCAAAGGGAGTCGTCACTGCTGTCTTTTCCTGGTCTTGTTCTTCCACTGCAACCTGGAAATAACCAGACGTTAAATCGAGGGTTGAAAACACTCTTGCACTCCTTAATGCATCCAGTGACTCTTCCACCCTGGGTAGTGGGTAGGCATCTTTGTGTGTTACCTCATTCAGTTTCCTGTAGTCACAGCAAAATCGCACCCCACCATCCTTTTTTATTACAATCACTGCAGGTGATGCCCACAGACGGTGGCTTTCTTTAAGGACACCTTGAGTCACTAGGTCCAGGATGTGTTTTTTTACCTCCTGGAACACTCGTGGTGAAATCCGCCGGTGTCTCTGTTTTATCGGGACAGCATCTCCAGTGGCTATTTGGTGTGTCACTGTGGTGGTGTAACCGAAGTCCCGCTCGTCCCTGGAAAAGACCTCTTGATGTTTCTCCAGTAGCGCCCGCAAACAGCCAACCTGTGTAGGGGTTAGCTGTTGGAGGTCCACTTGGACTGGGATGGGTAGCTCTCCATCGGGTGCCACTTGCGATGTGATAACCTGTGTGCCTTTTTTTACTTTTGTCACCCGCAGCTCATCCCCATTTTCTTCCAAGGCCACCCCCACTGGGGGCACCACTCCTTCAGGTCGGTGTATCTCTGCCACTCTGGTTCGGGGGCACAACTTTATGGCCTTCTTACTTGAGTTTAACAGCCTGACTGGCACTTTTCCTTTGCTGGCATTAGCCAGTACATTTGCAACCAGGAGCCCATTAGGGAGACTGGCCCCAGGTGTTGGCTCGACAAGCACTCTGTATCCGTCAAAGTCGCTTGGCACCCGGCAGCGTCCATCAATAATCTTCTCACTCCAGGGAGGTATAACCACCTTCTGTCTCCCTGCCACCCTAACATAGCCAATTTGTCCCGTTGGCCCGGGAAACGTTCATGTCTCTCCACTTGGGCTAGTACTCGCTTCAGTGTAGCGTCCTTCCTGGGCTGCCCGTGACGGTTCATCTCCTGGGTTCCTTCTCCTATCAACAGTAATTCTTTCAGCTCTCTTATAATATTCATCCCAAGAATTCCTGGTACTCTGTTCTCCATTAAAGTCTTTTCTGAAGCTGTGTCCTTTAGAATAAAGATGCATTTCCCAGGGATTGTTCGACCCATGTACCCTACATCAGCTTCAAGGCACCCCACCACAGGGATGGCAAGTCCATTAGCTGCCGTTAGCTGTACAAATCGGGTATTATGCATGGTCAGATCTCTCTCTTTTAAGTGGTTTCGGAAATATGATTCAGAAATAGTGGTGACTTCTGAGCCAGTGTCTATCAAACAGCGGGTTCTCACCCCTGCTATGGTTATTTCCACTGTCAAGCAGTCCCTGAAAGCTCGGCCACAGAAGTCGTTGAATATACTAACATCATCAGGGTCCTTTTCCTCACTGCTGCCACGCTGCCCTTTTTCTAGGGACAGCCGTAGAAACCCTTCAGTCCCCACTCGGCCTTCTGACGGTGGGCTGCTTGCTCCCCGTGCCTCTTGAATTTCAGGTGCCTGGGACTCCAGTCTCCTCATTGTACATTCTCGACTAGTATGTCCTGGCCTTTCGCAAGTGTAGCAAACGTATCTGCCCAGCTCGTCCTTCAGTGGAGATCTTCTTCGGGGTCCTGGGGCCCTTGGATGTCTTGGCATATTGGTGGGGTTTTTCCCTTTCATCACCTCAGTCATTACTTTCAGCATCTCCCCCTGTTGGACCGCCAGTTTTTGGACAGCTTCACTTAAGCTTTCCAATGTTAGCTGTGTTTGGGGCAGGGCTTTTTCCCCAGCAGCTGCATTCACTAGGCCCCCACTTCGTGTACAGGGGTTACTCTTGGCTGTCTCTGCCACAGGAACTTCCTCTTCTTCTGACCACATAATGGCAGCCTGCATGAGTTCATAGAACTTCTTACTGGGCTCTTCCTTAAACCTCCTTTTCATTTCACGTCGGAGGAGTCATCACGAAGCCCCAACACCAGCTGCTCTTTCAGAACTGTATCTGGGTCTGGAACTCGTTGAGGGTCTCGCCGCTCCACTTTGCTCATTCTCTCCTGGAGGTCATATGCATATGCCCGGATAGTTTCACCAGGCTCCTGCTTTCTCTCAAAGAACTCCTTTAGTCGGGTTCCAATAGGCACCTTGTCTCCATACACTTCTAGGAGGAGTTCAAATACCTTTTCCACATCTTTCTTGTCTGCCACTGCCATGAACTTTACTGTGGCCTTGGCCTGGCCCTTGAGATGTTCCTCTATGAAGTCTACATGGTCTTCTACAGGTACTCTTAGCACACATGAGCTGCCTTCACAGACTTGACCCACTCTTCTACCGTAATGTCTCCTGGTCTTGTCGGGAAGCCACCAAACTCTGTGACCTTCCGCTCCGTGGGACATAAATAGTAGGGGTTTCTTAGCTTCTGCTGCCTGTTGGTCTATCACTGCCTTAGCCAGTGATAAGGCTCTCTCTGTTCAGTTCTAGCTTGTTGTAATGCCTCCGCTTGGTCTGATAATCTGCGCTGAAGTTCAGCAAACTGGGTCCGTAGTTCTTCAATTCCAGCCATGGTAGAGTGCTCAACCAGGCCTGGACAGTGCTACTAGAACTCAAGCAGTAAACCAATGGGGTGGACCCTGTGGATAGGATCCTGTTCGTGACGCCAATTATGTAAGCGGGGGAATGGTCCCGCTATTGTGGGGAACTTTCCTGGCTTCTGTGTACCCGGTGAAGTGGGCTAGCAAAGGATCTGAGTCCTTGCTCCCACTTCCTTTACCCAGAGGCCTCCTGCCCTTGAGGACTCTCCTGTTTGGCAGAGTTCTCGTAGCCCCAACAAGACTGGGCCCAGGATTCCTGGGGGCTCAACCCCAACCCTGCTGTGGCCACCTAGGACAGGGGCTAAGGTGTCCCCACTCCGTGTACCCTCTCTGCACTGGGCACCTCCCTGACCCACTGATTATTCCATACAATTTAAAGCAAATACAAGTTGTTTACTTAACAATCAATTTAAAGAAAAGAATAAGAATAAATGGGAACGGTTACAGGGAAACACATCACCCTGCTCTGTGGCAGGAACATTACAAACAATGTCTCTGGACATCAAAGCACTTTGCAGTCTGTTCCTTGTAGGCCCCAGGCCTCCTTCTCAGGCCCTGGCTGTGCTGCAGGGATGCTGTGGGTGGGACACTTGAAATGGTGGTGACCACACACCTCCGGGCTTTGGGTGGTGGGATCCTTCTTTCCAGTGCCAGCCCCCCGGCAGGTTAAGGTCCCCCTCCCAACCTGGCCTGCATGGACCCTTGGCTGGAGTGTCTTTCTGCGCTGGGCCCTTTTACCAAGGTTCCCCCCCTTGGCTGGCCCCAGTTGCTCACCACACTCTGGCTCTCTGGCTGCAGCTCTGCTCCCAGCACAGGATCTGCTCTCCCTGGGCTGTGCCTCTGGCTCTCTGGCTGCAGCTCTGCTCCCAGCACAGGATCTGCTCTCTCTGGGCTGTGCCTCTGGCTCTCTGGCTGCAGCTCTGCTCCCAGCACAGGATCTGCTCTCCCTGGGATGTGCCTCTGGCTCTCTGGCTGCAGCTCCGCTCCCAGCACAGGATCTGCTCTCTCTGGGCTGTGCCTCTGTTCTCCAGCTCAGCTTGGGCCCCTGCTTCCTCCTTAGCTCGGCCCCACTCTGTCTGACTCCGGCACATTCCTGCTCACACACGGAGGACGGGACCCACACTGGCCTTCTGTCTCCCTGATTAGCCGGCCTGCCCTGTCAATCAGGCTGACCTGAAGCATTGGCCTCTTGCCATTGTTCCTGGGGACTGTCAGTCTCAGGGTCCTGATTTGCCATCAAACCCTCCCCTTTTAGTGCTGGGAGCTAGCAGCCAAAACACCCCCACTGAATGTTAGTAAGGGGGCAACAGTCCCCTTACATATAGGAAACATCAGTTCCTCCTCTCTGGCCATCAGGGCCTTGGGGGCTGGACCAAGCCAGCTGATCCATGGAGTCCAGTTTGGGGGGGGGGGCATGGTGACACAAAGTCAGGCACTTCTTTACAATATCTGGGTTCTCTCATTCCAGGATGCCCACAGCTGGCACCCCTCAGCCCCCCACTGTCAGTTTCAGCCCAGAGGCCAAATATTGAATGAGCCATGGAGGCTCCACTCCCCGCTGACTCTTAGGAAGGGATCCTCTAGAAGAGGGTAGAGACCCATTGGTGGGGACGTTGTTCAGTGGGGAACTTGCTGTAGCCCTGCTGTCTGCCGGGCATACAGAGAGGCGCTCAGTCTCCGGATCTGTCCTTCCCATCACCTTTGATTCCCCATCTGGAGCTCCACTAAGTCCAGTGACCAGGCTCCTCCTGGCACTGACCCAGGCAGAGATCCATCAGTGCAGAGAGGGAAGTTAGCTGGGATTGCCAGGCCTGTTTATGGTCCTTGGTTATTTCATACACCCAGGCAGAGTTCCTCTGGGCAACATCTACCGATTCCTTTGCAGAGCTGTCTGAGTCTGTCTGCTCAGGATCATTTGGATCCTGCAACCTACCCCTCCATCCCTTGTTTTCTTCTTTTACTGTGTCCCATAACATAGGCGCTGACTTTTATTTTTCCTGGTGGCTGCTCCACCCTGACTCCACCCCTTCCCCTGAGACCCCACCCTCGCTCTGCCACTTCCTGTGCCCGATCTGCCCCCTCCCCCGATGCCCCCACCACCTGCTCTCCGCCAAATGCCTCCTGCCAGCCGCCAAACAGCTGTGGCTGGTAGGTGCTGAGCACCCCCTATTTTTTTCCCCATGGGTGCTTGAGCCCTGGAGCACCCATGGTATCAGCACCTATGTCCTATAATGTGACGGGTGGTTGGCTTCATGGCCACTCCCTTGTCAGAGGAGGTGAGCCTGTCACTGTGCGGGTTAGCGCGGCTCACCCAGGATTCAAATAGGTGGGCACCTATGGGTCACTAATAACCGAGCTGAAACTAGGGTCTCCCTTGGTGATTCTCTACCCATCTTCCTTCCCCATAGAAAGCTGCTTCATGCAGCAGAAGACAGAGGGTCCAATCACCCAGAACAGACGAATGGAGGAAGCCTGCAAACCTGGAGTGGATTATGGTAAATCTGTGATTTGGATCTGCTGAGTCTTTTTCCATGAGGAGAGCACAGAGACAGGGTTCAGAATTCGATTTGGATTGTAAAGTTTGCCTTTGAGGCTGAATCGGGGTAAGGTCTGGATCTGCTGGGACAGAAACCTGATGAGATTTTGGGGCCATAAGTGCCCAGAAATGAACAATATCAGATGACTGTTTAAGATTCAATCTAACCCTAAGAATTTATCTGCCCCCCTGTAACAGTGCACAACTCACCCCTGTGGCACCTCCTGCTGGTTCTCTCAGGGAATTAGTGTTTCCAGCCTCCGGAGCACCCTCTGCAGGCTGGTGTCCCACCTGCTGCTTGGCCCAAGTCCCTCCTAGACCCCAGTGCCCTTTTCAGGCCAGGGTGCTGCCTCCTTGCAATACCCCCACAATCTCAGGGTCTCCCCACCCAGGGGAACCCACAACCCTCTAGCCCCACCTTGCTTCAGTCCTGGGTTACTGCCAGTCACCATCTAGCCCCCACTCACTGGGGCAGACTGCAGTGCAAAAGCCACTCATCATAGGCAAGGGGGGTTTGGACCTGCTGCCCCTACAACCCCAGTACCTAATTCGCCTTCCACTAGGCCACAGCCTGGGGGATTTCCAGGCAGAGCTCCCAGCTCCTTGGCCTTCCCCAGTGCTGCTCCAGTCTAGGTACCTTCTCTCAGCTCTCTACAGCCAGATCCCTCCCTCTCAAAGCTAGAGAGAGTCTGTCTTGGTTTCTGGCCCCCAGCCCTCTTATAAGGGCCAGCTGGGCCCTTATTAAGCCAGCCACAGCTGTGGCTCCTTTCCAATCAGCAGGAGTGGGGTAACTATCCTGCTATGCCCCATTCACGAGTGGCAGGTTTGTAGAAATTTTGGTGGTGTCCACAACCCACCTCCCAAACTCTGCCCCTCACCTGCCTATGGCTATGGGAGAGAGTTTGGGTGGGGAGGAGGTCTGGGGTGCAGGCCCTGGGCTGGGGATTAGGGTGCAAGAGGGGTGCAGGCTCTGGGAGGAGTTTGGGTGCTGGGTGCAGGCTCTGGGCTGGGACAGGGGGTGGGTGTGCAGGAGGGGATGAGGGGTGTAGGCTCTGGGATGGAGTTTGGGTGCAGGGTCTGGACTGGGGTGGGGTGTAGGGTCTGGGAGGGAGTTTGGGGTTGGAGGGGGTGCAGAGGGAGGAGTTTGGGGGCAGGGGAGATGTGCGTGAAGGGGGAGGGGTTCATGCTCTGGGAGGAGTTTGGGGATAGGAGGAGGGAGTTTGGGGTAGGGAGGTGTGTGTGTGAAGGGGAGGGGTGCATGCAGGGGTGAGGGCTGTGGGGCTGAGGATGAAGGTTTGGGGTGTGTGAGGGGCTCAGGGCTAGGGCAGAGGTTGGGGTGTGGGGTGCGGGCTCTGCCTGGGACTGAGAGGTTCATGATGCAGGAGGGCTCAGGGCTGGGGCAGAGGATTGGGGATGAGGGCTGGGGTTGCGGGGTTTGGCGTGTTGATGAGGCTCAGGGCTAGGGCGGAAGGGCAGCCTGCCCTGCCAATAGTGGATGGGGGGCACTCGGACCCTGTGGCAGCAGTTGATGCCAGGAGCCGGCAGAGCAGACTCAGTGAGAGCTGCAGGCTCTGGGGCCCAGGGGAGGTGAGCAGGGGCAGCAAGTGGGGGCCAGGGGAAACCGGGGGAGAGCCCCGGCCCCAAACATTGGTGGAGCCGAGCCCCCGGGCCCTGAATATTGCTGGAGCCCAGGCACCATGAGTGTATATAACTCCCCGCCCCTGCCCCCTTTTCCCTAGTATCTGAGCACTTCACAATCTTTAACACGTTTATTCTCACAACCTCCTGTGAGGCAGGGCAGTGCTATTATCCCCACGGTACAAAAGGGGAAACTGAGACATGGAGTGACTAAGTGACTTGCCCAAGGTCATGCAGCAAGTCTGTGGTGGAGCAGGGAAATGAACCCCGGTCTCCAGTTATTGCCCTCACCACGGCACCAGCTTTCTCACAGCCAGTTTGGGGAGTCAGTTACACAGTGAATTCTCTACAGAAAAATACTGCAGACCTTCAACTGGTGTTTTGTATGTCTTCCTTTTTTTTAAGTGTATAAAACCAGGCTTGTTAGAATTCAACAAGTGGATAGTTCTGACTACTACATCATGGAAATTGTGGAACTCATTAAGGCAGGTAAGAGCTCCCCTTCTACAATCAGGGTGCAATTTCTCTGAATGGCCTTTGGGATAAAGGCCGGCATAAGAGCTATTTCTCTTAGCCAGAGGAAGTGCTAAAGCCCCAAGGCTAATCTAGTCTCATGCTCCAGGGCATTAATTTATCGCCACAAGGGGACAAGAAAGAATTTGCTCAACCCACCTAGGCAGCCATGCCATGAAGAGGCAGACAAAATAACAGGGGGAACCTCTCCCTGTGGTCAGCCTGGCACAATTGGCCAGTCTCATTATGGGCTTTTTCAAGCTTCCTCTGAAGCAGTTGGCATTGGCCACTGGGGGAGTCAAGATCCCAGACTTGGTGGCCCTTTGGCCCAAGCTGCTATAGGGGAGGTGGAGTCTCTCTTCCTCAGTGCTGACTTTTATAAATCAATATAAAGGCAAAGGAAGCAGGGATCTAACTGAGCTCAAAGCGGCTTCACTCACTGGGAGCTGATTTGACTGTTCTAATTATTTGAATTACCTGAGATTAGGGGCCCCTTGTGCTAAGCACTGGACATATCCAGATACAACCCCTGCCTTGACGAGGTTACAATCTAAATCGACACTGGGTGGCTTTATTAGCCCCGTTTCACAGGTGGGGAATTGAGTCCCAGGGAGATCGAGTGACTTGTGCAAGGTCACACCAGGAGTCTGTTGCAGAAACATGAGCTGAGGCCTGAACTCTTCAGGCCCAACCCGGTGCCACAACCACAAGACGGTCCTTCCTGTCTCTAATGACTGCTGGAGCTTCAGTGATTGGTTATCGTTGCAGTCACTCTGGGGCTGAATTTGTACTGAAACCTCAAGAGAACACCTAGGAGTCTCCTCTTCTCTGTTCCTTTCATCTTCATCTGTCTCCACCCCGTACTATCTCCTCCTCACTCTGCTCTTATGTGTGACATCTTTTTTCACCCCCGCCCTAGGGACTGATGAAGATCCACAAGGAAAAACCCGCCCATTCATCAGCCACATAAAATGCAGGGAGTCTCTGAGGCTGGAGCGTAACAAAGACTACTTGATCTGGGGACTCAGCACCGACTTGTGGCCCAGGGAAGCTGAGTAAGTAGCCTCCTGTGGTTACCCTGCGTTAGTCACTTTCAAGAACACACGCCCTTAACTAATTACCCTATCTATTTTAGGTACCTATCAGGCCCCCATTACTGTACTTTCTGAGAGCCTCACAATATCAAATGGTTTTTATTCTCACTACGGGAGGCAGGGCAGCGTTATTACCCTCATTTAACGGATTGGTAAACTGAGGCACAGACAGCCTACGGTCCAGGTCCTCAATGGTATTGAGGCTCCTAACTCCCACTGACTGGCCTTAGGTGACATCTTCAAAGTACCAAAAGGAAGTTTCTGGAGTTGCAGAGAATTGAATCCAGATTCGCCTCGTAGTCTAACCATGGACCACCATTCCTCACAGGGGCCACCCAACTATTTCACCAGCACAAATCACTTTGTCAGTGCAATTTCATGGTCCTGCATCCAGCCACAGTTGTTCCGAAATCACTTCGGTTTCAACTGGGTGGAACTATAATTAATTAGAGTAAAAACAACACCTAAAAATGAGCTTTACCAAAAAGATGCAGCTCACAGAGGCTAAAAGTTCCATCCTCATGCTGTATCTGGAGCATTGCATGCTGGGATCTGTAGTCTCTCTGGACCTATGAGACGGGAGGCAACCCACTGTTTCTCTGCAAGTCAGATGTGGCTCTTAGGCACAGGTGGAGTGTGTGCTGCCTGTTTGGGGAGGCTAGACCCCAGCCCTGCCTGTCTCCCTTTCCCACCAGAGCCCCGAGCCCACCACCGTGGCTGCCAGCTCCCCGGCCCCAGTTCTGGGCTGCTCCAGCTGGCCAACCTGAGCCCCCCCAGCCCTGAAGCATTGGGTGCTGCAGCCCCAGTGCCCTCAGCCCCGGAGCACCAGGTATGTATAGTGTGTACCTTCTAAAAATGAAACCTACATCTATCTCTGAGTTGTGAAGAATATGTATTAAGGTTATAACAACCAACAAGAATACAGTGTTATGTAGAAAACCATGATTAAATTGAGTCTGGCTCCTGGCATGACACTATCCTGCCCAGACTCTGGCAAGTTCAGCCCTTAAAGGCCTGTTTCCCCATACATAGGGTGACCAGACATCCCATTTTTAAAGGGACAGGCCTGTATTTAAGCCCTCCTGCGGGTGTCCTGACTTTTTCTTTAAACTGGGCAAATTGTCACATATTTTGTGGTAATATGGTAAAGTGAAAATATGTGTTTTACAGGTCGAGGGCTGCAAACCAATCCCCCTGTTCCAGTGCTGGAATGATTGTAGCTAACATAACCCTCCTGAATCGTTGAGTTCTGACAAATATGTTCAGTTTCCTGAGATCAAGGATGGGTCTCCATCCTCCAGGTTTCTTCTGCGTTAGAAAATAATGGGAATAGAAACCCTTCCCTCTCTGACATACTGGCTCTACCGCTCCCAGTTGTAGGACATGTTCCACTTCCTGTCTCAGGAAGGGCTCCTGAGAGGGGTCCCTGAAGAGGGATGGGGGGTAGATGGGATGGAGAGAAACTGGATAGTGTAGCCAGTCCTGATGATTTCCAGAACCCATCTGTCAGAACTGATAGTTTGCCAGATTGGATAGAACAGCATCAGGCGGTTGGTGAAGAGATGGTTGGTGGGATCTATTGTTGGCAGCAATAGTTGGGGGAGATTTGACAAGCCCTCGACCAAACCTTCAAATCTGCTGTTTGGATGTTGATCGTTGAGACATGGTGGAATGGGAGTTTGGGCCGCGTCTGGTCAGCGTCTGTCTATGTCGCTGCTTAGCATATTGTCTCAGTTGCTTTGTGTATGGGATTTGTCTGGGTCACTCTGATGTATAATACTTGCCTTATTTGCATTTTGCTGTAGGTGTATAAATGCCAAGAGATCTGAGAGTGGCTCTCAAGTCTTTCAACAAGTGGAGTGACGCATTAGTCTTGTCGGCGAACAGTTTTAGACTCTCGAATGGAAGGTCCTCTACCGTGGCTTGGACTTCCTTGGGGAATCCTGAGAGGTGAAGCCAGGAGGCCTGGTGCATTATTATGGCGGTAGTGATGGTCCTTGCCGCTGTGTCAGCAGAGTCCAAAGATGTCTGGAGGGCTGTCCTAGCCAAGAGGTGACCCTCAGAGATGAGCGATGTAAACTGTTCTCTTTTGTCCTCTGGTATTCAGTCGAAAACGTCAGAAAATTTGGAATAGTTTATGTAGTCGTACTTCGCCATGGGGGCTTCATAACTGGCGATGCAGCAGTGAAGTGTTGCTGATGAGCAGGCCTTGTGGCCAAGTAAGTCTAGTCTTTTCCATTCCTTATCAGAAGAGCTGGTTCTGGATACGTGTTGTTTGCCCTTTTTGTTAACTGCATCAACTACCAGTGAATTTGGCTGAGGGTGTGTGAATAGAAATTCCATCCCTTTTGGAGGGATGTAGCATTTTTTGTCCGCCGCTTTAGATGTGGGCGGAATGGTAGCTCGGGTCAGCCATATGTTCTTGGCAGGTTCCGTGAGTGCTGAGTTAATCGGAAGGACAATCTCGGAGCAGGTGGACATGTGGGGTTTGTCCAAGAGAGAGACTTCCTCCCAGGTGATCTGGAGCATGTCAGCAATTTGTTTGAAGAGATCCTGGAAGTTCCTGAGATCTTCCCCAGCAGTGGGTAGAGGGGGCATAACATTCTTCTCTGGCGAGGAGTTACAGGTAGCAGGAGCTGCCTCCTGATCTAAGATTTCTTCTGCCTCCTCAGAATTCTGTTTGGCAGGGGCGTCTGGTGGCACTGTGCATTTTGGTGGAGATGTGTACCTGTGTACCTGTGCACCTGTGTACCTCCATGGTGCCAGTTCTGGTGTTAGAGCAGAACTGTGTATAAGCTGCCTGTGGGTGCCAGAATGACCGCTGAGGTGGGAAGGGAATAGGTGGGGAGGTGACCAGACCACCCTTGAAATTCAGACCCTAGAGGAGGTGTGGACGCTCCTGATGTGCAGACCAAACACTGCCTTGCATCAGTGAAGAGTGCTGGGAGAAAAAGCCTCCCTTCCTCATCTTCATCCTCCTCATGAGAGGAAGGAGGAGCGGCTGTAGCTGGAGGAGTGAATGGAAGTGAAAGTGCTGAAACAGTGTCCCTACCGAGGAGAGGTGAGCAAGGAACTGTGGATGCTGGGGTGCCAGGAGGAGGTTTTCTGCCCACTCTCCTTAGCACCTGCCTGCTTAGGGTCTGCGGCTTTGGCGTTACCGCCAGTAAGTTGGGAACGTTTCCACTTGGGCGTGGTCTTGGCAGAGGCAGTGTTAGCTCTCCTCTTCCCACGTCCTCTAGGGGACAGGTTCCTTCCCTTCAGGGGCGGGGTGGGGAGGAGGTCTGTAGGAAGCTGCCTGTGGCCACAGGGCAGCAGCAGAAGTTTGCCAGCCCAGGTGTGAAGTGCCACTGAGGGCGTCTCCATGAGGATGAGCTTCAGTTGAGGGGTCTGGGCTTTCCTAGTCCAGGCCTCAAGAGATTTTGGCACATGAGTTTTGCCGCAAGCCCCAACCACTGGCCAAATTGTGCGCGTCCCTCAGAAAGTGGAATGGCCTCGCAGCGTTTAATGCCAGATGCCCCCGGCATTCTGAGGAAAACAAATGAACCAGCAAATACTGAACTGTGCCTGTATTTGCATC
The DNA here is from genome assembly GCF_016161935.1 of Mauremys reevesii. NCBI lineage: Eukaryota > Metazoa > Chordata > Testudines > Geoemydidae > Mauremys > Mauremys reevesii. The sequence continues at coordinate 41,765 of NW_024100765.1, read as the reverse complement.
TTAAAGGTAGGCACATCTGGGCTGCCTGTCCACACCCCCACCCACTACTTACCACGGCGTGGTGCAGCCACTTACAGGTAGGAGGTGGTGACGGCTGTTTTCCCCTCTCCCTGCCCCGGTTGGGAGGACAAGCTTGCAAGCTCTGAGTCCGGGAAAGAAACTGAGCAGTGCGTCCCACTGGGTAGACAGAAAAATTAACCTAAATAATCTGTTGTCTATTGCCCCAGCCTGTTCCAAACACATTACACAAGGCCAATTTCACTCTCTTCCTGGAAGTTGGCTTTATTAGCAAACCAATAACCAGATACCAGGCTTCCCAGGGCAGTTTCCGTTTCCCAGGGTTGGCTGTTTCTCAGGTTCCCCGGTAGGATCGCTGTGTCCCAGGTCGCGCCAATAATGGGCTCTGTGGATGCTGAGTCCCTGTGAAACTCAGGCCTTCATAGCTCACACTGGGCACCCCCAAAATCAGAGGCATTCAGAATTAAAGGCTGCTTTTGCTATTTTGGTTCTGAGCATCTTGGCTAATGTCACATAGCAAGCCCATGACAGGAAGAGAACCAGGTGTCCTGCCCCCTCCCCTTCTTCTCTAACCATACTCCCCTAGCGAGGAGTAGAATCCAGAGCCCCAACCACTCAATCTACTCTCCAGCAGCTCTGCCTTGCCATTTTCTGAGCTGCGGGACAGAGAGTTCCTGCTGCCCTGACCTCTCGGGGCAGACCGGCCGCAGGAGCACATGCCAGCATGCAGCGGTCACACACAATGAAGCAACGAAGGACAGCACCGCAAAGACACATTAGTGCCCTAGCTGTTCTGCCATCCCACCCGCCTCCACCTGGCCATACCATCAGGTCACTAACGTGAGGAGGATTGAAATTGGAAAGGAGGTGCTGGGAACCACCACCCCATGCACGGGGCTTGGGCCTTCCCCCACGCAGAATCCAGCATGGGCTGGTTGTGCGCCAGGAAATCACCCCCCTGCGCAGTGAGGGGCAGATGCTGGGTCTCCCCCTCTGCTGGAGGGGAATGGTCGGCCTCCACCGCAGCTGCTCTGAGGGAAGTGTGTGCACAAGGCTTGTGTTGTGCAAACCTTGCCCGTGTAAACACACTCAGAGTCAACCTATGATCCTGCTCTTGTAAAATGCAGCCAATTAACACCACAGTGACCATGGGTGTAAAGCTGTGGCCTCCTTTTAAGGGTCTACTATTGCCCAAGATCTAAGTCAAGCTGAGCCAGTGTTCGGGTGATGATGTGCTAATTTCTGAGCTCCTTGATGCCTGCACAGTGTTTGTCATGGCTTCGCCACACATAATGTTGTTCTGTTATTGATCTTAATTTGTTCTGTGGCATTTAATAGTTTATGGTGTTACTTGTCACATGCATGAACACTCTTCCTATCACTGGTCCATCTGTAGTGGACCTATATGTGGATGCCTTGCCCTGATGTTAACAGCTGCAATGAACAAGCGTTATTACAATTACCCGTGCTCCTACACAATGCTGCATTCTTGAAAGGCCGAAGTTTATGGAGCCAGGTGTAGACACTGAGGGGTGCATAACATCTGCACAGAGACAGGCAAATTCTCTGTGCTGACCATGCCCTTAGTGGCCTCCTGTTTATGTACTAAAAATGGAGTAGGCCTCGACTGTGTGCCACTGTATACCTTCCATCTTGTACAAGTCCCCAGTTTACACAATGGTATGGAACAGGGGCTTAGTCACATCAGACCCTGAATCAGGGAGAAAGTTCCCTAAATATGTAGCATTCTATTAGTTACATGCTGGTACCTGGTTCAAAGGGGATTTGTTTGCTTGCTTTATTATCCTCTTGTCTGTTTATTGTGCTGTTACTATGTCTTAATTAATGACAGTTAAGGACTATTTTGTTCTATGTCTGTACAGGTCCTAGCGCAATGGGATCCTGGTCTGTGACTGGGACTATGAGGCAGTGCTGCAATACAAATAATCACATGCCAATCTACAGAAATACTTTTGTACCGTAGCCATTCCCACTGGCTTAAGAGATTAGTCACTGAAAATGGAAGTATGTGAACTTGACATCTGCAGTTTAACTCAGTCCCTTCATCTCCTGCAGTGAGTGTGCTTTCTGCTCAATACACGCTCAATGGTCCACATAATAGGGTTATGAAGATGGGTCTATGGGAGGGTTTGACTTCCTCTACCATGGGCTGCTATTGCAGGAAGGAGGTTTGCTGGGAAGAGATGGGGTCCATCTGACCAAGAAGGAGAAGAACATCTTCATGTGCCGACTCACCAACCTTATGAGAAGAGCTTAAAACTAAGTTCAGAGGGGGCGGGTGAAAAAAGCCACCAGGTAAAAAAAGGTGACCTTAATAGAGGACTAGATGTTTGGGGAAAAGCAGATGTGGAAAATTGTAGTAGCATTATAGGAGTAACAAAAGGGAAATCCATGGGGGTATCTGCTTAACATCTTAGATGTCTATACACAAATGGAAGGAGTAATAATAAAGAGGACTAAACAGTAAAATCTGGGAGTTTTAGTACATAAGTCATAATTGAGCTTAACTGGCATCACAGATACTTGATAGGCTAAATCTCAGGACTAGAATATTGGTATAGAGGGCTATAGCTTGGTCAGGAAGGACAGGCAGGAAAAAAAAAGAGAGGACGTCTTGCATTGTACACTTGTTCTGAGGTCCAGAAGGAGGTGAGAAGCAGACCAGTTGAAAGTCTCTGAGTAAAGATAAAAGAAGGAAAAAACAGGGGGGATGTCCTGGTAGGGTTCTATTACAGACCACCCAATCAGGAAGAGGAGGGAGATGAAGCGTTTCTAGAACAAAAACCAGAAATATTCAAAACACAAATCCTGATGATAATAATGGGGGATTTTACCTACCTAGATAGCTGTTAAAAAAGAAATATGGCAAAAAACAAAATTATCCAGTAAATTCCTGGAATGTACTGGGGACAATGCTTTGTTTCAGAAAATGGAGGTAGTAACCTGAAGGACAACCATTTTAGACTTTATTTTGACCAACAGGGAGGAGCTGGTTGTGAATGTGAAGGTGGAAGGTGATTTGGGTGAAAGTGATTACGAATGATAGATTTCATGATTCTAAGGAAAGGAAGGAGTGAGAATGACAGAAGGAGGATTACAAAAAGCACATTTCAATATACTCAGAGAATTGGTAGGTAGCCACCCATAAGGAAAATATCTAAGGCATAAAGGAGTTCAGGAAAGCTGGCAGTTTCTCATGGAGACAATATTAAAGGCACAACTGCCAATACAAAGGAAAGATAGGAAGAATAGTAAGTTTTTTAATGACCTGAAAATCAAAAAGAAATCCTACAAAATGTGAAACGGAAGAATTACTAAGGAGGAGTACAAAAGAATAGCAGATACGTGTAAGGATAAAATCAGAAAGGGTAAGGCACAAAAACAGTTATACATAGCAAAGGACAAATGTAATTGGAATTATTTTCCATATGGTTTACTGCAAAGAGTGTCATCACTCTGAATGCTTTAAAGGCAACATAACTTCCAAAATCAAGAGTTGGCTCTACATATGACACCACACTGTATCAAACACAATAAAAATTAATGTAGTTGATTTGTCTGGCAGGACATGGAAATTAAGTATAAATTTCAATTCATTGTAAAAGAATATAAAATCAATATTTGTAATACAGTTCAATAAGGTTTCATCAGGCTTTTGATCAACCAAATTAAAAGCAGAGGAAACCAACCAACCACACTCAAGGGTCACTGTGCATTCTCCAAGGCAGTTTCTTCTCTTTCTTTGTTTGGTGCTTTTATTTATATAAATTCAACCAGGAGCAGATTTTCAGGTAAAACCAATACTGGAAAGTGTGGTAAACTGAGAGAGGACCAAACCAAAATTCAAAGTGATGTTGAGAGAATGAGAAATTCTACACTGGAGCAAATGTAGCCATCTATTGAACTGCTTACATGTATGGGTCCAGATATTGAAATGTATTTAGGTTCCTAAAAGCTACTGATTTCAGTGTGAGTTAGGAGCCTAAATACCTTTGAGGATCTTGTCCATGTAATTACAGCACATACCTGGTCAGCAGCAGATTGTGAGGTATGCTACAGTCACACTGATGTCATAATAGTGCTTGCATAATCTGAACTGGCTATCCTGGCCATGACAGACTGAGAGGCCAACTGCCTACCAGGACAGGAGCTCTTTGGAGAAAGGACTGGAGGAAGTGGTGAAAAAAGACTAAAACATGAATAATCTTGTGAGTGAACAGGAGGTAACTGAGAGAGGTAAGGGTCAGCATTGTATTTTCTAGATCCAGTCTATTCACACACACATTCAGAAAGCCTAGGCATACAGATAGATTAGTTGTAATGTTCTCCATTTGTATGACCAGAACCTCAGCTGCTGTAAACCAGTGTTGCTCTGTTGTCTTCCTTGTAGCTGTGTTGATTTACACCAGTTGAGGACTTGGCCTACAGCCTCTGGACCTGGAAACTTTCCTGAGAATCTGAGTTTCTATTGAATGTTATGGGGGAGGTCTGACTAAGCAAAACTCTTAAAGCATGTGCTTAACTTTAGGTCTCTTTGTTGGCTTAGAGTTAAGCATGTGATTAGGATGCTGAATCAGGGTGTAGGTGCCTTAATATGGATTTAGGTGCTTAAGTTTAGGCACCCAGTTTTGAAAATTTGGGCCATAAATTATTATTCTGTATGCTATCAAACCTCATCCATTGATAGTAAAGAGTGAAAGGAAGATTATTTTACATGGGGATCTACTTGAAAGGAGCAAATTTTCTTCATTATGATTTCCTCCCAAACACACTGGGTCCTTCAGCACACAAACCTGGTCATCAGGCGGAAGGAAGAGGATTTACATGATTCCCAGGTCGTCTTCTCCTCACAGTGTTTGGGCACCTGCAGAATCTTTACTGGATAGGAATTAAAGAAGCCAGCACCAATTCTACTATCAGTGGTAACCAGCCAAATCCTTTTATTAAATTTCAGGTGTTTATAATGAGGTTGTTTCCCTCCTGGCACACATGGATGACCAAGATAAGGACAGAATTGCCCTCAGGATTGCCTCTATAGCTAAGACCAAGCTGGCTAGTGTTGTGAGAGTTCTGCTGGAGAAACTGCAACAGGATAAGGTAGGGCAGTTTCATGAAATTAAATCTGCTTTCCATGTGTCCACACCAAATTCTGCCTGACTTCCTGGGGGAATGCATGGGGGTAATTCAGTATAGAACTTGGCCTGGTGCACCAGCAGCATAATCTGTATTCACCCTTCTATCCTCCATCATGCAAAATGCTGTTATTACAGATCAGGCTGATATAATGCTCTATAAAAAGAGCATTGTCCGTTTTCACACAGTGGAGTACATGGGTTGTATATAGTAAAAGTACACTATAGGACCTGCAGTAATCTCTTCCAATAATACTTTGCCCTTCTTTAGCATCTTCATCCAAAAATCTCAAAGCACTTACCTAACACTAGTGAATTAAGACTCACAGCACCCTTGTGAGAATGGTAAGCATGATCCCCATTTACAGATGATTTGTGTCACAGTGAAGTCAGTTACTTGCTCAACACCACTTAGCAAGTTAGTAAAAGAATGTGAATAAAACCCAAGTGAACTGACTCCCTGCTCTTATTCCTAACCAACACTCATGTCATCATAAGAAAGATTATTGAGATTATAGCACTGAAGGGACCTTATCTATATATTTTCCGGGGGGGCGGATTCTGCAACAAAAAAATAAAAATGATGCGCACAGTATTTTAACATTTCTGCAAATATACAATATAATTGCACCAGTTCAAATTATTTATTTCAAAATCCCTGTCAGCAAGTATGTCTGTATTAATAGACAACAAAAAGGATTGAGGAAATCTTTTTTGACAAATAGATTCCTTACTATGCATATTAATACAGAACTCTGAGTAACAATTCACTTCAACTCACTACAGAGCCATATTTCTTGCACCCCTCATGGCTTGGTGGAGTCAGGGGTAATGGAGGAGCTGAGGGAGAGGGAGGTGGTGCTGGGAAGGAGCCTGGGTGTGAACTTGGAGAGTTGCGGGGTATGGATGGGAAAGGTATGGAACAGTTTTTTTGGGAGGGGCGGGGAGGAATTGTTAGGGAGCTCTCCCCATGCAGACCCTGGCTGACTCCTAACCTCTCCCATTCAGTAAGGCATCTGCCCCTGCCTCCATGTGTTCCTGCACCCTCATGGGTCCTTGCACCCCTTGTCCACATGTGTTCCTCCACCCCCACTCAGATACCCACTCCCCCCATCCCAATGTGGCTCTATGCCCCACCCAACCATTCCCTGTCCCTGTGTAGCTCTGCACCTCCTCCCCCATCACTATGTGGTTCTGAACCTCCCTCCCCCCTGTAACACTGGGTCTCCACTCCCATTCAGCCCCTGCCCCAGTCTGTCCTCCCCCACTAGCCCTTATGAGCAGAACCGAACTGCTTGTCTTGGCCTCCTAGTACTTTAATTATTTGAATTACTTGATTAATGATGAATCTCTTTTGGTTTTAAAGAATAAAATTATTGCCTAATCCAGAGCTACTTGTATTACATAGTGCTTATGTATTCATAAATTATCAGTGACAATTTTCAATTAAACAAATCCTCCTGACATTTAAAAATGAATGGAAGGAGCTTCTCCCCAGTGGAGCTGTGTGTTCTGATTGCAGTTTGCAGAAGCCTCCTTTTCAAGCAGCACCAATGGAATGTTTAGCCAATCGAGAGATCTGATTGGCTCTGAACATTCCAAAGGGCTTTATGACCTTGGCATGCAGGTCACCTAGATATAGAGACTCCCAGGAGACAGAGATGGTAAAGATCTATTGGATCATCCAGTCCATGTCCCTGCGAATGCAGAACCATTCCAAATGGCCATTTCCCACTGGTTTGGCCAAACTAATTTTAAAAGCCCCTAATGACTGAACTTCTGCTATTTTCCTAGGAAGACTATGTCATAACCTTATAGACCCGTCTCACAGGTGAGGCATTTTCCTGTTATTAAAGTCTAAATTGTATGTCTTTTTAGTTTAATCCCATTACTCCTACTTTTACCTAAATGCAGTGATGAGCTGCCAAAATATTAACAACCGGTTCCCTCCTCCTCACCTCATGAGGGGGTCGTGCGCCCCCTGGGGTCATGCCCCATCCAACCCCCCATGTTCCTTGACACCCCCCTGGGACCCCTGACCCATCCCTGTCCTCTGACTGCCCCTTGCAGCCCCATCCAATCTCTTCTCTTATTCTTGATGGCCCCCTGGGACCCCTGCCCCATTCAACTACCCCTTCTCTCTGTCCCTGACTGCCCCTGCCACCTCATCCAACCCCTGCTCCTTCCTGACTGCCCCCCGGGCCCCTTGTCCCCATTCAGTCCCCTGTTCTCTGCCCTCGGACCATCCTGACCTCCCCACAACACACCGAACACTGCCTGCCTGCCCCCTTACCACACTGCCTGGGTCCGGGTCCGCTCTGCCGGGACCTCGACCAGTGCCGTAGGGCCCGACTCCCCGGGCCGGAGCCGCTCGGCCGGCACCGGGGCCGGAGCCGCGGGGCCCGACTTGCGGGCCTGGGCGCTCGGCTGGCGGCACGGGGGCGGGCCGCGGGGCCCGACTTGCCCAGGCCGGGCCGGAGCCGCTCAGCCGGCGCCGCTGGGCCCGACTCCCCGGGCCGGCGCCGCGGGGCCGGGGCTGCTCAGCCGGCGCTGCTCGGCCAGCACCGCGGGGCCCGACTCCCCAGCCTGGGCCGGGCTGGAGCCGCTCGGCTGGCACCGGGGCCGGGCCGGAGCCGCTCGGCCGGCGGCGGGGCCGGAGCCACGGGGCCCGACTCCCCGGGCCGGGCCGGAGCCGCTCGGCCGGCGCCGGGCCCGGGGCCGCGGGGCTGGGACAGCTAGGCCGGCGCCGGGGGGCTGCTCGGCGGCGCCTGGGGCCAGCACCGCAGGCTCCCAGCCTGGGCGGGGCGGGCCGCTCGGCGGCACGGGGCGAGGCCCTGGGGCCCGACTCCCGGGCGGGCGGGCGGGCCGCTCGGCGGCGCGGGCGGCGCGCGGGGCCCGACTCCCCGGGCTGGGGCTGCACGGCCGGGGCCGGGGCAGCCGGGGCCGCTCCGGCCGGGGCTGGGGAGGCCGGGGCCGCGGGGCTCGACTTCCCGGGCCGGAGCTGCGGGTCCCCAGCTGGGCCGGGTCCAAGCCGCTCTGCCAGGACCAGCCCCAACCGGTGGTGCTTGGCTGGGGCGCTCGGCCAGGGCCAGGGGGAGCCGGACTGGGCCATGCACACACTGTCCCCCCCCGTGCCCAGCTTACGTGCCTGCTGCATTTTTCAGGCTTCCCGCGAACATTTGATTCGCGGGAAGCAGGGGAAGGGGAGGAGAAGGAGGGTGGAGCATTCAGGGGAGAGGGTGAGGTGAGTTGGGGCCGGGCCGGGTGGACAGCTGCCTAGCCTTTGTTAAATTTAAAGCTTTTAGAACCGTTTGTCCTGGAACAACCGGTTCTAAAAAGGCTTCTAAATTTTACAACCGGTTCTCGGGAACCGGTGCGAACCAGATGGAGCTCATCACTGCCTAAAAAATTCCTCTTCCTCCTTGATGTTCACAGGCTACATATAGTTGTATGGTATTATCATGTCTCCCTCATAGTTCTCCTTTTGCCGCATCTGCCTTTGGCAGTTCTTTCATTCTGTCTTCAGAAGTAGAGGTCTGCTCAGGCCCAGTTTTGAAGCCCAACCTGAACTGGCCCCAAGCCCACTCACCTCACCTTGAGAGGGTTGAATCATTTTCCATCCTGGTCCCAACCCTTCCCCCCAAACCAGATATTGCCACTGCATCCTGCTCATGGAGCTGGCGCAGCGGCAACGATGTGCATCGATGGCTTCATCCTCTGACACTGCCCCCTGTTGTGCTGATCCCATGAGCTAAAGGAGGAGAGCCGACCTGACCTGAGCCCAAGAGCCAGTTGTTTTTTCATCCAACCTGACCCTGATGCCTGTAGTCAGGTCCCATAGGATTTGGGTCAGGTTGCAGGGCTCTATTCAGAAGTCAGTTCTGCCACCCCCCTGCATTCTTTTTGCTCTCCATGAATTACTTCCAGTTTGTTGCTCTCTCTGGGAATGTGGTGCTAGAAAATGCAATAATCCAGATGCAGTCACACCTTAGATGAACAGAGAGGAACTGTCATCTTCCTGCTTTGTGCCATGATCCCTGTGTGAAAAGACCGAACCCACATGGCTCTTTGTGGTAGCCGTCACCCCTTGCATATACATGTTGACTTGGTTTTTCACTGTCACCCCCAGGGCACTTGTTGCTTCCCACTTTTCTCCCTCCCATTATGTCAGTTACATCCTTTCCAGATGTGCTAGTTTGCAGTTTTCTGAAAGGAATCTTGTTCTCTGCTCAGGTTTTTAATTTCTCTGTGTCCCTCTTTATTTTTTTTCTGTCCCAGCTGATACTAAACTCCCCCATATTTAGTATCATCTGTGAATTTCTACACTGAAGGGCCTCATAAAAGACACCTTTAACTGTGCGACTGTCCATGTAGATCTAACTGCTGAGCTAATTTCCGCTAGGAGCTGTTGAGGACTTACTGCGGGAGTTGGGTATTTTGTAATTACACATTTACCAATTCTGTCTGGAGTGGCTAGAGCAAGGGCAAGGGGCTCCTTTTTATTGTTTGTTTTCAATAAATGAAACTCGAGAAGGGGGCAGTGAAGGAGGCTTCTTCTGGCTTTTTTCTCTGCAGGAAGATTAAAATATGTCAATTGTTCGGCTGCTTCTGAAGTGCTGCTAATATGGTGATTATGGAGGGCATGGCATGTTTTACACCAATTAAGTCAATGGAGTAGTTGTGTGAGCATGCTGGCTGAGGAGTCAGTGTGGCCTAGGGGATAGGACTCTGGATAATGACTCAGGAGATATGGATTCTCTTCCTGGCCACGGACCGGCTCTGTTCTGATAAGACTTGGGCTAATCATTTCATGTTTGGATTGGAAGCTCTTTAGGGCAGGGGCTTATTTGTCAAATTACTGTGTGGTCATCAAGAAAAACTTTTCCGAATTTTTTTTTCTCTTTTCTGGTTTGTCCCCAGCAAAACAGAGTAGCCATCTACTATATCCTGGAGGGGGTGTTACAGCAGGACACCGGGGGCCTAGAGATAAGGCTAGTGAAAAACATTGTAAGCCTAGCCTCAGACCAGATGAGAGAGACTCAGGTAAGTTAGTTCTCCTGAGCTACTAATCAAAGGATCCAAAGCTTTAACTAATTAAAACTCTCTTTTGGGGGGGGGTAAACTATATACTGAAATGAAAATGTATTCTTCTGTTAGAGGCCCACACCTTCCTCCAGACCAAAGCCCAGGTCCTAGACAGCACTTGTGCACATGCATAAGATGGGAAAACTCACATGTGAAAGTTACACATGTGCTTAAGTACTTTGTAGGATCAGGACCCGAGACACATGATCTCAGACACAGAGACTTTGGGAAAGCCTGTGGTTTCTTAATGAGCACGTCTTTCCCAAAGTCTACTAGGGATTTCATTTTTGATACTGATGTTATGTGGGAGGCGCTCTGATACTATAGGGATAAGTGGCAGTATAAAGCTCTAAGACAGACAGACAGAATCTGAGCTATCTCCAAAAGCAGCAGCATTGGATTTAGAATCTAGTTTGGCAGCAGGAAAACCCATGGAAAAATCTCTCTCTTCTTCCAAAGGAAGTCAGCCTCCTTTTGGGGGACAGTTTATTCCAGGAAAGCTCTCTGAATATCTTGAAGCTGTCTGTGTCTCACTACCTCCTCAGGGCAGGGCAGGGCAGGGCAGGGCAAAATATCACGTGACTAAGGTGACCAGTCATCCACCCACAAGGAGCTAATAATGAATAGTCTAACTAAGCAGCTTGCAAGCAACTCGAAGGCTGAAAATTGTTTAGCCAAACGACTCAATGAATATTTATGACTAATGACTGTATCCGCAGAAAGTTGGGTGAGTTCATTCGGAACTTATGCACAGAAATAAGATCTTGACTCATATAAACAACTCTGGCTAGTGCAACCGGCTTCAGTTACTTCAGTCTTTCTCTTTTTTTTTGTTTTGTTTTGTTTTTTTTGTAGGAAGCAACAACTGAAGTAAAAGTGGCAGCTAGCAACACGTTAGTGACTCTGGCAAGCTGCTATTTTGATCATGTCATGTATGAGCTACACTGTCATCTGAAACCACCGAAGCTGCCTGAAGAGTTTATTTTAGTTACGCTGGCCAACCTGTCATCAGCCTATGGTATGGTAACTTCCATCTTTTGTTTCAAAGTTATCGTCTTTCATTTAAGGACAGGGGATTACTCTCTCTACCTAAAAATGTTGCAGCTAAACAGAGCTCTGCTTGAGTGTGTGCGTGCGTGTGTGGAGAGACAAAGGATTCACTGCTCTTGCTAGTTCTGGCTTCCAGATCATGAGCTGTCAGACGGCAGTGGAAGCTCTAACTTCTGCCCCCAACTGAAGTTCCTTAAGGATGGGAATGAGTGGAAGATCAGGTCTAGTGGAGCTCTTCTCCACCCCACTTCCCATCCGGCCCCAGTGCTCTCTCTCCTTACGCTGGGAGTGAGTTGAGCATCGGGCACAGCTGTGCACTGGTGCAGGATTCCTCTCTTCAGGGTGAATCCCCCACTGGCTTTCAATGGCTCCTTTAAAGCCAGTCTGCTCTGCTTACGCAGCGCAAAATGACCCAGGAGCCCATAGTATCCTGCCCCTCAGTGTTTCTAAGTGTGTTCTAAGAAGGCAGAGAGCAGCCGATTATCTATCTTCCTTCTCTTCTGCAGCACGTAAGTGTATCCCTTTTGTGAGTGACCCTGAACACCATGTTCTCCATGCTGGAGTTCGTCAAGGACGGCAGGCTGAGACAAGCATTTTGCGGTGGTAAGTGCCAGCAGGTGCCCCAAATGGATATTTAGGGAGTCTTGGTACAGATTGGAGTGACTGACCAAGTTTGCAAACATGCCCTGAACTGTGCTCCCTGCCCTGGATTGCACCAGGTGGTGCGTTCCTTGGCTCCCGCAGCACTCAGTGAAGTTGAGAGTGCTCTGTACTTTGCAGGAGGCACTGAGCATTTGTAAGTTCAAGCCCTTTATGACTCATGGATATAATTTAAAATAAACAGACACAAAGGCTGAAGCTGCCCATCTGCCGGCAGTCTCCTGGGGGAGGAGGTGAAGGGAACAGATTTCAATACTGTACATTTAAAAATCCCATTTCCCACTCCTTCACCCATTCTCTCCTCTTAGTTTCTTTATCATCATCTCCTTTCACCCTCTTTCTCTGTCTTCTCTTCCTCTCCACTTCTCTCTTCCTTTGCTTTTCAGGTGATGCTCAGTAAGGGGTTAATCCTGTGCCTTTGAGGTAAATGGGAATTTTGCCATCGACTTCATAGACAACAGGATTGGGCCTAATTCTTCTTAGCAAGGACACTAGATACACCTACCTTTAGGGCAAAGTGCTCCCCACTACCTTCAAATCCCAGTAAAGCCAATGGCAGTTAGGGGCACTGAACATCTTTCAGACAAACTGTAACTCGAGATAAAATCATCCAGTGTTAGAGTTAAATAAACAATAACTGCAGAGGACACGAGTCGTTCAGAGGAGAGCTTGCTGAAATATTTTGATTTTTAATTATATTTTCCATAATTTTCCCCCAAATTTGATGAAAAACAAATGTGAAAAATGTCAGTGACAAGTCTGATCAGGAAGTGTGCATCCAGTGTTTCTGAGTATCTAAAGAGGTGGCTGGATTTTTTTGATTTTTGAAAAATAGAAATGATTTTTAAACTTTGCAATTTTGAAAGAAAAATCACCATCAGTAAAGATTTTTAATTTAATTTAAACTGTTTTTCAAGCAGCTCTAATTAAGAGGTAACAAGGAAGGAGAAAAAATTGTCTTCAGATGCTGGTAATTGAAAAAAGATTGAGAGATCTGCAAATTAAAAAGCCTTTTGAGAAACAAGACACGGAATGGGGGGAAGAGAAATAGCTCAAAATTGATGTTGGATTTCAGCGTCTAGTCCTGAACAGAGCAGTAGCTGCCATGGAATTGTAGTAAACTTTTGGCCTGGGTGTCTTCATGGATAAAGCAACTTCTCCTCGTTACTAATGTGTCCTTTTCACATTGCCTGTCTTCTCTCCGTCCATGCAGTTCTGGAACAATGGTCAAGGGCAGTACGTCTCTTTTTGGCTAACTGGGAAAAGTGCTCATTCCCCAAAGTGGGCCAATTGCGACTCTGCAATCATTTTCTTCCGTCTACACTCATGTGACCAGCAACTGGCTGACCTGTGAGGAGCCGGAGGTGAGAATTGCTGGTTCTCTAAACCTTTAGCAGAAATTGTAACGTTAAATTCTATGTGTCTGACACTCATTGTGATGATGGCATTTAGTGGTAGGTCCTTTTGGATGGAACAGAGTGTCATGTAAAACATCTAAAACCCAAACATTTATAATGTCACCACATCATGGAAATTCTGTCAGTACGCAGTGTACATGGATTCTAGTTTTATGCACCTAACGTGCAGATAAACATGGGATAGTGGCTTAAATTAATTCCTCCATTCAGCCCCAGTGGAGTTCCAGCAGGGATGAGTTGGCCTAGAACGCATACTAATCTGGGAATATTTTACCTGGTATAGTTGTGAGGTGCATTAGGATATAATCCTGAAACCAACCCTACGAGTCGGTTCTTTACCAGGAAATATTGAGATAGGCCCATTCCTAGAGTGGAACAAGGGAAGTTGCAGGCATTGGAAGTAGAAAAGGTGTGCCCATTGGATGATACTGAATGAATTAGTAGGAACATAAATTCTGTGTCTCATCTATGCAGCTCAAGCAGGCTATCATCAAAGCCCTTGGTCCCATGATGAGCCTCCTGCTACACAAAGAGGAGTATCAAGATCAGATATTTGAACACCTCTCATGGCTCCTTGAGCAATATAATGAAAACACTGATGTTTTTCACGTCACCAAGGTGAGTACCACTCCTTAAGGTAACTGTCTATGTGTGTGCATGTATGAACTGCACAAGGAATTTGCTGCCAGTGGGGTTTCCTGGTTGAGACAGTGACTTGTTAGAAAATAAATATCCACACGAGTTCTGGGTTTATACACATGGTGAGCCAGGCAAGAAGATTTGTAGGTAAATGCCTCTTATGAAAAGCATCCTCTGTTTCCTGGGGAGGATGATAAGGAAATAAAACAAAACACCTGCCCCCCTCCCCAACAAGATCCTCCCTCATGATTTCCCAGTACATCCTGTCAACTCTGCGTCTCTCTTTTAGTTCATAAGCTCCTCAGAGCATGGTCTGCCATATGTTGTCTCTGGTCAGTACCAAGCCAATGGTCAATGGCTGAAAATTAATACTAAGGAGGCTTGAGGGTGATTGCTTTGGATTATGTAACTAGATGGATCTAAAAGCATTGCCTGTCTATTTCACCTCCCGTTCTATGCAGTGTTGTTGTAGCCATGTTGGTCCCAACAGCGCCAAGGTGGGTGAGATAATCTAATTAAAGATATTGTCTCACTCCCCTTCTCTCTCTATTTCATCTACCCTGAGTACCACATGAGCAAGAATTAACGGGCCATATTCTGTCTTCAGTGCGGCTACACTGTTGTAAATGAACTCACGAGACAGCTATAACTTCTTGGTAGTGATATTTACTCACCATCTCTGTTGGTTGAAGCTTTCTGGTACAGTATGTGGTCACTTTTGGGGTTGAAATACCCATGATTTGGAGGGAACCAACGCATGATGGACTTGTTTGATAGCATCAGAGCACTACAGAACTGCTTCAATATAGTAAAATCTGTAGATGGCATCAGAGACATTCTGGAAGCTTGAAGCAGCAAAGGAGAATTCGATTGTCACCTTTTATCAATAACCTGGCAGAGGACATAAAAACATCTCTGATAAAGTTGGGAGATGAGATAAAAATTGGGAAGTGGTAAAAAATGGCGAGGACAGATTCACAGAGATCTAGATCACTTGGTAAACTGGGTGCAAACAAAGGTGCATTTAAATATGGCTGAATGTAAATGTGAGCATCTAGGCACAAAGAATTTAGGCCATACATACATGATGGGGGATGCTGTCCTGGGAAGCAGTGACTCTGAAAAAGATTGTTCATCATGATCACCACAATCAGCTGAACATGAGCTCATGCTGTGGCCAAAAAAGCTGAAAAGCATAATAAGGGGAATCTCTAGGAGGAGTACAGTGGTTATTTTACCTCTAAATCTGGCACTTGTGTGACTACTGTTGGAATACGGTGTCAGTTCTAGTGCCCACAACTCAAAGGGTGTTGATAAATTGGAGAGGAGATTGAGAGAAGAGCCACAGTGATTAATGGATTAGAAAACATGCCTTACAGTGGTAGAATCAAGGAACTCAATCTATTTAGTTTAACAAACAGAAAGTAAAAGGGTGTGTGATTGGGTTTAGCTACCCAACATTGGTTCAACACGGGATAATCATACTTTATGGGTTAAGGAGGCCATGGCCCCTCATCTCTGCTGGGCATGCTTCAGCTGGAACCAGGATATTAAAGAGAGCCACTCAGCTCAGTCTGGGATGGCTGCCGAAGAAACAGAGGTGCATTCAGGAGCAGTGCCAGGGTTTTTGGCACCCTAGGCGCAGGGCCGGCTCTACCCATTTGCCGCCGGTCCCGCGGCTCCGTGGACCTCCGCGGGCGTTCCTGCGGAGGGTCCGTCCACGGCTCGGTGGACCTGCCGCGGGCGTGCCTGCGGATGCTCCACGAGCCGCTGGACCAGCGGACCCTCCACAGGCACATCTGCAGGAGGTCCACGGAACCACCTGCCGCCCTCCAGGCAAAATGCCGCCCCAAATCCTGGCGCCCTAGGCGACTGCCTGGCTCGCCTAAATGGGCGCCGGCCCTGGGTGCATTGGAGGCTCCTGCAGAGACTGCCAGTGCTCCAGGATTCAGAGATCAGCCAGACTGTGGCTGCAACCGACCCCAACCGCCCAATGCCAGAGATGGAGGAGAGACCACAGAATTCCTGAGTGGAAAGTATCCTAGGTAGACTAAGCATTGATCCAGTTGAGGCACTGGGCTTTGACTTGGTGTGTTTTGGAAGGATCCCGCTGATTTGGTGGCAGATACCCTGCGGCAAGACAGGGCCCTGGCCTGGGACCTGTGGAATACGTAGGACCCAGTGGAGAAGGGCTGGCCACTAGGCAACACTTCCCTCCTGCAAAGGTGGTTCTAATGACTCTGGCCACTAGGCCGCATTGCTCTGCTGCCAAGGGTGGTTCCATTGACTTTGGCCACTAGGCGCACTGCTATACCTAGAAGGGAGCCCTACAGACTCAGGCTGTTTGGCCGTGGAACCTCACTGAAGGGCTGCTGCGCTGATCCCAACCATTAGGCTATGCTGCCATAGGAGTCAGGACTGCTGCGGTGGCTAAGGAGACTAGGCCAGCTGGGCCGCCCGAGATCTACTTCATTTCCTCCACAACCTGGTACCACCCTGACGGGGTGGACCTATCCTGTGACAGGTGACTTCATGACAGTCTATAATATCTTACATGAGGGAGTCATGTTTTATAACGGGCTCTTCAGTCTAGCAGAGAAAGGGGTAACTTGATCCAGTGGCTAGAAACTGAAGCAAGACACATTCAGACTGGAAATGTGGTGTCCATTTTTAATGGTGAGATAATTAACCATTACAACCATTTACCAAGGGCCGAGGCAGATTCTCCCTCACTGACAGTTTTTAAATAGAGATTGGGATGTTTTTCTAAAAGCTCTGCTCTGGGAATTATTCTGGGCAAGGTCTGTGGCCTGTGTTATACGGAGGTCAGACTAGATGATGGCAATAATCCGTTTGGCCTTGGAATCCATGAATCCCCTGAATCTGCTTCAGTCACTACATATTGCTCCTGTGTGTGCCACCATCTGACTTTCACCCTCTGTTGCAGAGTCTGAGCCAGCTCTTGGAGGTCTCTGGTGAATATAAGATCCCTCTCCCTGACGGGAAGTTTCAAGCCATCTGCAGTGCTCTGCACAACCAGGTGAGGGGTGGTTTTGCTTGGATCCCTTGAGCTTAGGCACAGCAGATCTGAAGCATATTAACAATCCAAATCTATGAAATGATAGTGCAGAGCCTGGGGACTGCCTCATGCCTTACTGATTTCTGCAGGCTCAAGAGTAAGCAGGTAGTGGTCTCACTTTCTTGGCTAATATCCAGCTCAGTTTGTAAAGCAATTTTACCATAAGCCGTTTATCAGGGGGAGTCAGAGTTGTACAGTAAACACTGTGGCTGTGTCTTGATTCGATGAGCTCTGCCGTTCAAAACATTCTAGCTTCTCTCATCTAATGTATTGGACATTGTGTTTGATTCTTGCTGTGCATTCAGTACCATCCACCTGGGGTTCAGACCTCTAGTTGGACAAGTAGGAAGTGGAAGCTTAGAAATTAATTGAACATTTTCTTTTCAATTGCTTCTGATTAGTTTTTCTTTGACCATTTCCCTTCTTCCCACAGATCTGTTCTCAAGCTAAGCCGCTCAGCATGGAAAATCACACAGAGCTGGTCCATTGTGTAGTTCAACTAGGTAAGGGGAAGAAACTCTGAGTTACACAGTAGTTTCCTTGTAACTTCCTTACCTTTGTAAGGTATGGTAACAATAAGAGTTCTGTCATCAGCGAGGACGTGATTTCTTGCCTTGCAGCCCGTTCTTCTCCTGATGATCTGATAGCCTTTCTGCACTCGCAGCTGGAGATTGAGAATGAGGCTGTTCGTGTGGCATCTCTGAATCTGCTCAGAGCTATTGTTGGTGCTGACTGTAAGTAACACAGGAGCAACTGTGCCAGTTGCCCTCTTGGCCGACATGCTGAGGTTGAGTTGGGGCGTCCAGGGCAGGGCCGGCTTTAGGAAGTGCGGGGCCTGATTTGTGGGGCTTGTACTCACGGGCGGTGCCCTGAGACCGGCTGCACTTGGCGGCGGGTCCTTCACTCGCTCTGAGTCTTGGTGGAACTTCAGCAGCGGGTCCTTCACGTGCTGCCGAAGACCGGGCGAGTGAAGGACCCGCCACTGAAGTGCCGCCGAAGACCCATAGCGCTGCGGGTGAGTAAAAATTTAAAGGTCACTGGGCGTGGGGTCCAGTTATGTGCAGGGCCCTGTCAGGCACGGGGCCCAATTCAGGAGAATCAGGGAATCGGCCTAAAGCCAGCCCTGATCCAGAGCTAAAGCATGAGCTACTATAGATTGAGCTAAAGAACCAAGGCTCTGTAGGCCCAGCAGGGCTGTAACAGTCTCATCACCTCTGCAAATGGGGCACAGAATCTCTATAACACACAGTCACCAGTGGTCTGGATATCCACTAAGGGCAAAATGCTGCCTAAGTTACCCCCTATGGCCACACAGAAATCAACAGGTTCAACTAAGAGCTGAATGTAGCCCAAGGTATTTTCAACTTCAGATACAGAAGTTGACTTGGGGCTAATGCACATTAACGATAATCAAAAATAAAATAATACCCTGACTCGATAATCGTCAGTATTAGACACTGTAGACTAGATTCTGAGTTCTGTTAGACTGTGTTAAACACAGATTGACCTCAGTCTATCTAATTCTTTTATACTATTTCCATCATGGCAGCATGATGGCACTATTTATAGAACTGGAATTACTTTCGATTTACACTAGTGTAACTCAGACCAGAGTCTGGTCCTATGTTTTCCCCATTGATTCTGTGTATGAGAGAAGCTTGGTATTACTCTTAAATAGGGCCTTTTGAAATCCGGGATTCATTCCAATGTGGAAAGTGAGTGTGTGGAACAAAGAAGTACTGTACACCTCTCCTTATCTTTCAGTGCCCGAGACAAGACCGAAAAAGTGTCTGATTGTGAAGGCAGTGAAATCCACTTTCAGTGATCAGAATGCTACGGTAAGATTGTGTGGAGCAGTGAAATATTTCAATTTTTTTTTCAATGATATGGGATGAATGGACATCTGGGTGGAGCTTTCATTCAGATCCAGAGGAGAGACTGCAGACTAGAGAAGGCATGTCATTATCCTGACTGTGTTAAATGGATCCATGTTTATAAGCCAAGGAGATCAAATCAAAAGCATAAGGACTCTCATATCCTATCTCCTATTTCAGTCAGAAGGGATAACAATAACTCATGTGTGTCATCTCTGCCCTTGCAGGTGAGGAAGGCAGTTCTTCATTTCATCCAGAGGCTGCTCAGCTTACAAAGTGTGGAGAACTGTGCAGCTTGGGATATGGTAGCACATGTTTTCACGGAGTTCAGCGTGTCCACCAGCAAACTAGTAAGGAGACTTCTTAACACTTAAGACTCGGTCCTACCATTCTTGCATGCTGACTGCTCCCCTTGCCTTCAGTGGGAGTTTTGACTCAAGGACAACTGGACTGAAGGATTAGAGCCAGAATCTGATCAGTTATATTGGTGTAAAGTCAAGGTAACTCCACTGACTTTAGTGGCGTCACTCTGGATTTATACTAGTGTAACAGATCAGACTCTCACACTGGGTATTTACATCTAACAGAGTCATCTAGGTTCCTCAACCCTCTGATGAGTCATTGAAAATTCTGAAAACACCATTTTTCAGTGAAATGTTCTTGTACAAGAAAGCACATCTCTTTGTTTTCAATAGACTCTCCAGAGAACATAATGGTGCCCAATTCGGTGGCTGTTGAAGCAAACATAAACTATCAGCAAAATACCGAGGTTATGCAGGTTGCATCCCAGACTGTCAAGAGCCTGGAAAAGCTTGCTGCATATTTCCCTCACTACATGCTCTAATCTACATGTACTAGTTTAAAAATGTCTTCAATCCGTATTTCTATCCATGGACACAGCCAGAGGCTCCAGACACTTTGTGCTCCATGATTGGATCCATGATCTGTATTAACATAAACAGTTCAACTTTACAGTAAGTTGTTGAAGATCTTAGCTCTGCCTGGCCCCTTTTCTTCAAAGTTGGAGCTTGTGGCAATACTCTCCAAGGGCCTTTTTTCCACACACACACGCACACACACCCCATCTTAAGGAAGGCTGCTTTTTCTCCTCGAGCCAGTTTTGCTCTCCTTTACACTGAAATCAGTAGAGTCAATCAATATTTAGTCCAGTGTAAGTAAGAGCAGAATTAGGCCGTTGATAGAATCACACTCACTACACCCAGAATGACCAAGCTGGTTGGGGCATCAGAACAAACAGAGTGGATCCCCCTGGTTCTGCATATTGATTTCCACTGGGCAGAGTCTGAATGTTTTCCTCAGAGATAAAAAGATGAAACAGTTTTCAAATTTAAAGAAAATTAACCCTGTTGAAACTCTTGTGTTCAGAGAATCATTCCCTTCACTTTAGGGTTTTCCTAAGCCTGGGATCTGACCCACCAGTTAAGAGTTTCCATTATTCTCTTCCCTTCAGATGTTTGTGCACTTCCAGTGCAATATAAAAGCAGGCATAGGTCAATGTTCATGATGGCTTTGTAAGAGAAGGACACTGATTCTCTAGCCAGTGTCTTGCTACTAGCTAATAAGTTCTATAGAGCTGTCTCACAGCAGGGTACAACACTTCTCACCCAGGCTATTCCGGAAGAAAACACGATCCAAACCCTGTGCACTGACATCCTGCAATGTCTGGACACCTCGGTCACTGGAATGACCCAAGTAAGTGACCTGTTGCTACTGCTTCTTGAAATAGGGACGTTCTTCCTTATCTTCCTTGTACCTCCCCACAAGGAAGCTTTTTGCACAGTCAGCATAATGGAGGAACAGCATGTCAGATTCATGTCAGGGATGTGACCCCTTCATCATGGAGTAAGTGGTTCACATTAGAGAAAAGATAGAAAGCAACTGAACTGGAAGGAATCATGTTGCAGAGATCTTCTCTTCATTCTTTCCACTGTCTGAGTGCAACTGCCCCTTAGGTCCCCCAGGGGGCTAAGCTACAAGCTACATGAGAGGGAGGGATTCCGACAGCAGGATATTGGAGGTGGGGGGATGGAAATAGCTGCGTACTGAACAGTCTCGCTCTTCTCTGCAGGTGTTATGGCCAAGGCTTCTCGAATATGTGGTGCCAGTTCAGTACACTGGTACTTTGAAGACTCTCTGCAGATGCCTTAGGGAGCTGGCTGAGAAAAAGCAGCAGGAAGGAGAAGAAGCTGCTTGCCTTGACTACGGTGGACCAGGTTTATAACAGAAACTCTTTCATTTATTCTCTCCAGGCACACTACGCAATGAACAGGTTCAGTCTGCTCCAGTTCTCTCATCTGCAATGAGAAGGCTAAAATGAGGGATGGTCTTGTGATTACAACATGGCCATGGGATGGAGCTAGGAAATGTGGGTTCTGTTCCCAGCTTGCCACCAAAATTCTGATGTGACCTTGGGGAAATCACCTGATCTTTCTCTCTCAGCTTCCCCACTTGTGAAATGAAGGAGTAATTAATGGCAATCTCCTAGAGGTGCTGTGAGATGGAATTCATTCATGGCTGTAAAGCATTTTGAGAAGCTCAGACTGAAAGCACTATGGAAATGCAAATTATGATCAGCTGCATTCAACATTGGTGGGCACGTTGGAAATGGCTAGGTGAATAACATCAGCAGGACTCTCTGAAAGTCTGGCAGAATTCATGATATTCTCTTTCTTTCCCTAGTGAAACTCCCTACACCCCAGGGGCTGCTGGCACGACTCCTGGTGAGTAGACCATGAGAATAGGTTTTCTGTGGAATGTGAAGTGGGACAGTTAACTATAAAAATGGGTTTTCTAGCTAGATGCTTGTAGACAGGCTGAGGAATGTGTATGATTTGGATCTCTCTGTCTCTGCCCTCTCCTGAGGCGCACTGTTCTGCATCCTCGTACTAGCTAGAATGCTTTCTTCTTCAGGAAGGCACTGCAGTAGAATCAACAACTCTGTTGTATGGTCTCCACAATGAGAGAGTCTGAACTATTCCCTCCTTCAGGACCACACTGGTATTGTGCTGACCAAACTTAGCCTGTTCTTCTCTCTCGCTGACAGGTAGTAGCCTCGTCCTTATGCAGGAGAAGGACACGGATGTGCTGCCTTGCAGTTACTACAGGCCCTGCACCAAAATATCCATGTAGCAGTGGGTGAGATGTGGGAGTAAAGATCCATCTCTGCTGCAGTACATTGAAGGTAAAGTGCTAGTTAGGAGGAGTGCGGTCCATGGAGCATAGAAGGGAAGCCAGAAAATGCAGCCGTATCGACACGTGTGTGCCATTCCTGTTGCAGTATGTGGGAACAGTGGGAATTGAAATTGGGCTTCTAGGCCCTCACTTTTCCTTCATCTGGATAACTGTGAACCACTGGGCTAAATCTAGAGTTAAACCACTGAAGCCAATTCAATCCGGGCAGAATCAGGCCAGGAAGGTTTCAGCTGAATGGAAATTTTACAGCAGTTCCCCCCACACCTTTGCTAGGTTAATGTTTGGGAAGGTGAATTACACATGAAGTTGGAGGTTAGTGAAATATTTTGGGGTTCCATATATAGTCTGATTTTGCAAACTGAATGTTTCTGAAAATTAAACCCCATGTTTACTTTCAAGGGTGATTCAATTAAAAACCCAGAGTTTTTCTTTCTGTAAGGAAGCCTGAGCCATAAAAGCTAGGTTGGCCAAGTGGGTGCCCATGTAGACTCTAGGTATTATGGGCCTAATAATGTCTTTCAGCAATTTTACAGTGGTATGAATCTATTGACCTCCTCAGTCAGTGTAGCTGCATCTACACTATGGGGTTATGCCAGCAGAACTCCAATGACGTGGTTGTGCCAGTGTAGTCTCTGTGGAGTATGACAGACCCTACGTGGAGCACAAACCCGATATGTTTCTGATGAAGGTCAGACCCCACAATGTTCAAGTGGGTTTGATAGTCAAAAAAAGATTTTAAAAATGAGCTGTATCTTCCCTAGTTGTTGCTGTACAGAGTCCCCAGTACTGCCTTGTGCCGACATTAAAGAAGGGTAGGTTAGAGCTGGACATTCAGAAACGGGGCCAGATTCTCAGCTGATGTAAATCAGTATAATTCCATTGACTTCAATGAAGCTACACCGATTTACATCAAGTTAGGATCAAGTCCAGAATCTTTTATTATGCAGGAAAAGTTTGTATTCACATTAAACCCAGTCTTCTGATGTGCTGAACAGTTTTCTGAGATGCTAAGTACCCTCAGCTCCCATTAAAGTCAAAAGGAATTGGGAGTGCTCAGCATCTCACTCCTGGTGGGTTGACTGACCCTGAATAGAAATGCCAGCAGGGTACATAACATGATACTTTCTGTGGGTCCAACAAAGAACGTTGGCGTAGGTCCCATTTAGCCTTGAAAGCGCAGGCATGTTACAGCTTGGCAGAGCAGGGGTTTTCGAAGGACTGATTGCAAAGGAGATTCCTGGGACGACTCTTCTTGCTAACCTAGCTGACATTATTGTTTTGCCTCCTGCTTCATAGGAAACACAGAGAATTCCCTGGACCACGTGCAGTGGGAGCACATGCTGCTTCAGGTACAAGATGGCTTTCAGCTGTATTGTCACAGCCCTCCCTCCCCCCTCCAAATGTATCAGCTGGGGAAAATATTAATGATAAACTATTCGTTCTAAGCAGAGCTGGTCAAACCATTTCATTTGCAACTTTTGTTCAGTGAAAACTGGCCTTTTTTATTTTCATGGGACACTTTCAAAAATTTTTTTTTAACACAAAACAAAACAAAACCCAACCCAACTGGAAAATGTTCAGTTTTTTTTTTAACTGAAGTTGATTTTTTGGGGTTTTTTTTCATTTGCTTTCCTGGTTGTCTCCTTCCCCCTGCCTCCCCTCCCCCCCCGGCTTTTCAGTCACAAAGTGGAAGAGGGGAGGAAAGGCCTGAGGACGAGGATAAAGGGAAGGAAAGGGGAAAACAAAGAACTGAATAATGGTCATTTTTTATTTTGAAAAGCAAAATATTTTTGTTTCTTTCACTTTTCATGTGTGTGTTGAAAAATCAAGAAAACAAAAAACTCCCACTTGCTTTGTGAAATGGACTTACCATTGTTCAACCAGCGCTAGTTATAAATAACTCTGCGTTACCACTGGGAACAACACACAACATAACCAGAAAACCAGCATGCTCATGGTGCTAATGCACCACTGGGGGACATTGAAAGGATTCTTTTTTTCTCTTTGCCACTCAAAAGAAAATTTGCTGTGAGAAACCCCAAAAGGAAAAGAGACAAGACAGGGTTTGGTGACTGTATCTCAGGGAGAAGCCTTTCTGCTCAGAAAGAGCTCTTTGCAGCCTCATGTAAATCCAGACAAGGAACACTTTGATGGCGAGTGCTGAAAATGAAAGGAAGGGACCTAGTGACAAATACGCCCCAGAAGGTTTGCAGTTCCATTTGGGGTTGGATTACACTCTGGAGTTCCCCATTCCAGATCCAGCCTCCTTTGAAATTCTTTGGGCTAAAAAATCAACTAAGATTAGGTTTTCTTGTGAGGTTTCTGAGATTTCCTGGCTGCTGTTCAAAATTAGGGCCTGAAACAGCAAAGTGCTGAAAGTTACTAACCTCTGGCTGACTTCAATGGGAGATGAGGGTGTGACTCCTGGTCCTTTGGGTGTCCACTGACTTAGGCTACAGGATCGGGGAAGGATAGCTCAGTGGTTTGAGCATGGCCTGCTAAACACAGGGTTGTGAGTTCAATCCTTGAGGGGGCCACTTAGGGGTCTGGGGCAAAAATTGGTCCTGCTAGTGAAGGCAGGGGGCTGGACTCAATGACCTTTCCAGGTCCCTTCCAGTTCTAGGAGATTGGTACATCTCCAATTATTACCTTGGATTCCCTGGATCTGATCTCTATATAATCAAAGGGTGTCATGTAAAGCCTTTACTGGATACCTGTGTCACACGGCTCATCATAAGCATTGCACAGTGATTGGATGGATAATATATAAGGTGCTATGGTTCTATACTGAAATTGATGCTTTTAAGGTCTGTGAGTTGGGGCTGCTCACCAGAAAGTGATAAACAAGTTTCTTTCAGGCAGGAGACGCTTATCTGCCTGTGAGTAATTATTCACAGTGGATGCTAATCAACAGAGGAAAATTCTAATCAAGTGATTGTGAAGTCTCCAGAGGAGATTTGATACAAGAAAAACAAGCAAACAATAGGGGGTACCCTGTTTTCAAATGAAGACAATGGATGCGTGGAACTATATCTGGAGGTCCAGAGGTATCTGGCCCCAGGTATCCTTCATCTATTGGACGAACTGACAGCTCCTTGTCTTATGAATGGAGGATGATCTTTGGTCTGGGTGTTTCATGCTGGGAGAGAGATTTGGGGGAGCTATCCTTTGTGAGACCGGGAATATTTGGTTATCTAAGTTCAAGCTCTAGAAGTGTGTTAGGATTTTATTTTTACGTAACCATTTGTTTACATTAATTTTACTTGCTGCTTCCCAACTCTCTGATCTTTGTCAATTGAACTCTGCTTGTTTTCACTATAAATGTATCTAAGTCCATGGAGCGGTGATGCTGAGGTGAAACTGGTAAGGTGATGTGTAGCAAACCTATGAATTCTGTGAGTGTCCAGTGGAACAGGGGCTGGACGTTGTGGGGCTGCAGAGAGGGCTCGGCGGTTGGACTGTACCGATTGCTTATCTGTAGAAGGAGAGTGGAACCTGGATGGGGTGAGAAGGGCGTGCTTGTGTTTCCTGTGGCTGGCTGAGTCAGGAGCTGACACCTGGCAGGCACAGAGAAGGTTTTCTCATGCTAAGGGCAGGGGTAGTGAGGTACCTCACAGCCTGGGGACCCTCAGGAGGTGGCAGAATGGGTTCATAGCACTTCAGAGAAGGTGCCTGGTCCTTCGTAGTCCAGGGCCCTTTGCTCAAAGTTTACTAGACCCATCCTCCATCCACTATAAAATCACTCCTCAATGGTCAGATTTCTTGGCTCCATCTCATTCTCCAATTCACTGTCCATCTGGATTTGAGGACTGAGAGGAATCATCACACAAAGGTTAAAGAACGACAGCAGAGGAAATCTGGGTTGTCGATGTTTATAGTTCTCAATAGGGAAATAACCTTCCCATGACACCTGAATATTGGAAAGTTTACAAGAGAGAACAAGGAAGAAAAAAAAACACCAAACAAATAAACAAACAAACCCCACAACAACCCCCAAATTCTTGCAATTAACCATCTGCTTTAACTCTCTTCTTTTACACTCAGTTCCTAAGAACATCTCTGGGGATGATAGACGACAGTGCCTGGAGCAGCCAGATAAGCCTTGAGTTGAACCAGCAGATGGCCAGCTATACCAGCCCCTCCCGTGAAAAGGTTTGTTCTCTGTTAAGGCTTAGTTTCTAGTTAATTTCCCTTGAAATTCTGATTGGGGGGCTGCATAAGGCTTCTCTCAAGGCTTCATTACTTTATATTTTATTCTGCATATAAAATTTGTTTTTACTTGTTCCCTGCTCTCTTGCCCCCCTGCCCTTCCAATATTTGCTTGGACAGGCTGCTTGTCTGTGCTGCATTGTTGGTTCTCTGGCTGGGCTAGATGATGGGATGTTTCTGCAGTATGGGTGCTTGGACTTGGCTATCTTGTTCTTTCCTGAGTGTTGCTGAGCTGGCTCTGTACTGACTGGCACGTTCTGTTACTGGTATGTCAGTGCGGTCTCTTTCTTTCAGAGTTTCCTGTATAAGGCGCTAGGCGTCCTTAGCAGTTTGTCAGGACCTGGGCCACGTTAAATCCCAGCTTCATCAATTTTTGAAAGCAACAGATTATATGGAAGCCCCTGAGAGACAGGTGAGGACTCTGTCCCTCTCCCCACTTTACCAAGTAACCCCTGAATGCTTCCTGTGGGGCTCAGCTCTGAGCTGGCCTGGGACAGATGCCATTTCGCTTCATATCCTCTTCATTGCTGTTTCACTCAGCCCCGCTGCCCATGTGTCTGACGCCTGACTGGCGCTTTACACCACTTCAGCTGAAAGGAAGGGACTCGTGGGTTAGATCCTAACCAGTATTTTCTTGGGTGACAGAGTCATTTCCATCCTTGCACTCTCTGCTGAGAGCCACTTGGACCTCACCCTCAACGCACTTCAGGAGTTTGGGGCTGCAATGAGCAAGGTTACGATTCCTGGGTTCATCAGCCGCCTGAAGGTAAAGGAGCCAGGGGCTTCTCTCCAACTTCCTCTCCCTCTAAACCAGGGGCAGCAGCCCCGGGGTAGTGTCTGCTCTGCTCAGCTCGCATTGTCCCCCAGTGTGTGCGTTCTCGTGGCGCCTGCAGTTAAGCAGAGAGGAGCACACTCTGGAGCTGGGGTTCTCTCAAATGATTTTTATCATCTGATGTCTCATGGCTTAGCGCCCCTCCCATGTACAATGTGTGGGAACTACCTCAGTCGCTTGCATGGAAAAGCTTTAGGGATTTTTAGCATTTTTTTTAATCCCAGTTAGTGGCTGGAAATGAGGAGGTGTGGCAAGCAACATGTGGCCAACCAGCCTGCTTTAGGTAGACCACCAGTGGGCTACGGATGACAATTATGGAACCTGTGATTTAGAGCAGTGGTTCTCAACTTGTCCAGATTAGTGTACCCCTTTCAGGAGTCTGATTTGTCTTGTGTACCCCAAATTTCACCTCCCTTAAAAACTACTTGCTTACAAAATCAGGCATAAAATTATTAAAAAGTGTCATAGCACATTATTACTGAAAAATGCTTATTTTCTCATTTTTACCATATAATTATAAAATAAATCAACTGGAATATAAATATTGTACTTGCATTCTTAGTAGTCTGCTGTAAAACTAGGCAAATAGCTAGATGAGTTGATAAACCCCCTGGAAGACCTCTGCAGACCCTTAGGGGTACACAAGTAGCTCTGGTTGAAAACCACTGATCTAAAGGCTAGAGCAGGAGACTAGGCCTCTGGGCTTCCACTGCTGGCTCTGCCATTTACTCACTGTGCAGCCTTAGGCAAGACATTTAGCGCCTGATCTTGTACCCACCAGTGTCAATGACTAAGCTTCGTTTACATCACTGGGGTAGGTTACGCATTTTAGGCTCTCTGTGTCAGAGTTACCTAGTGGGAATGATGGAGATACTAATATCTCCACGCCTCACAGTTATTATATTGCTTAAATACTTTTTGCAAGTGGTTTGAGATCTTTGGCTGAAAAGAGCTTTGCAAGCGCAAGCTGCTATTGCTGCTGTGAGGAATTCCTCGGTCAGCAGCAGATCAAATTCCAAAGCAAAGGAATCAGAAGAACTTTCTGATTGTCTAGGACTACCACCATGGGAGAAGAGGCAAGACTCGCAGCACCCTGATGCTGGCCTACAGCAGCGTGGCTGTCCATGCTCCAAAAGACCAGCTTCTCTCCCGAGTAGAGGCAGACATCACAGGGAACATCCTTCTCCATTACAGAGCCAGTGGTCAGGTAAGAGCTTTGCGTGATAAGTGTCACATAACTCAAATTTAAAACAGAAATGGATGGAGTGTGAGCTGTCACAAGTTGTATCATGATTGTTGCTCTTCTTTGTATTTTCTCTAGGTTTTTCTATAGTCTTCTGAAATTCTGTAGACCCCAGCTACACAGTAATTCAGATGCAGTGACACTCAGGCTATTCAGAATAACACTCTAACTCCCCTCATATGGATGTGTATCTAGCTCTATCTTTTGCTACCCAAGAGAGACTAGTGCTAGCCTGTATGTAGTTGATTTGCTGTCACGCTGTTTCTTGGACTCACTACTTCCCTTACCTCTTATCTGTCGTCTTGTTTGTCT
Source organism: Mauremys reevesii (assembly GCF_016161935.1). NCBI lineage: Eukaryota > Metazoa > Chordata > Testudines > Geoemydidae > Mauremys > Mauremys reevesii. The sequence goes on along the minus strand of NW_024100765.1, from coordinate 12,980 downwards.
GTGTGCTCCGTTATTTCTGTTCCCCAGGTGCCTGACTGCTGGTCCTGACTCTCATCTCAGTGCAACCTCTCCACATCACTTTGCCATTCAGTTCTGCCTTGTCTAACTGAGACTCTCACTTAGGCATTGCCAAAAACAGTTGAACCAAACTGAGATCTTCCAGTAGTTCACAAATGCAAATACTACAGAGGATGGCCCCTGATAATGACCTCTGCAAAACACCCCCTCTGGATACCTTTCCTGCCTTTTGGAAGATTTAACAATAGTGATTTCTCTCTGCTCCATATTCACCAGCCAGGACATTTTGAGGATGTGTGTTATGTGGGACTATCAACATTGCTAATAGCTGTTTTGCATTTCGTTTTTCAGGTGCTGGGCATCACTGTTGCGAACAAGGTACATTCTAAATAATCTGCCCTCAGCTCTTGCATTTTCTGTACACAAGTTGCTTGTTTAAATTGCACAGAGTTTGGTTTCCTTGCTACATCAAGCAGGAGTCCTGGCTGCTCTGGTGTAAGTAGGCCTGGATTTATTTGATGAACCTGGGTTTTCTCTTCTTCTGAGGTGGGTGCAGAGCCAGGGTCCTCTACCTTCTGGGGTCTGGGGACACCTCTCTCCTCTCCCGAGGCTAGATTTAATTCCTGATCTTTATCTTCTGGACTCTGGTTCTTCTCTCAGTTTCTCATCCACATCCTCTTGTTTCTCCTTCTCGATTATGTAGGACATGAACCTAAAATTAACCCTCATCCAGAATGTCATGGAGATTAGCTGTGCCATCTTGGAGACCAGAGACTCCCAAGAGTTCAAATTCTCATACAAACTGGAGCTCCTTGGCTACATGTTGGTGAGTGATTAGGAGCTTTGAGGACTGAAGTACAAGAGAGTTTGTTGTAATGTAATGAGACTGGTTTTCTGGGGAGATGATATTTTATCCATTGGCTGTGACTGTACTACTGCAGTCTCATGAGCTACCTGCATGGCACCCAGAATGCTGGGTCCACTCTGAGCATTGGATGCTAACATATATTGTGGGCTGTAACTGGAAGGAATGGCTTGTGTCTTGTGAGTTCTCTTTCTGTCCTCTGTATAGCCTGCAGATGGCCCTACAGCCCATTTCTGAGGCAGAGAGCCTGCTGGGCACGGTGTCTGTTTATTCCAGGTCTGGCATATAGCCCTGTTTCAGGGTGTGAGAGGAAGGCCTCTCTGCCTTTCAAATCCATTTCCCATTTTTGATGTCCCCATTCATGCATTTCAGGACTTCATTAAACAGTAACCACTGGATTCCCTGGCATCTCAGTTCGCTACCAGGCAGTTCTTGCCATTGGACATCTGAGGTAGGCTATTTTCTGCCATATTTCTTGGCACTGTGATGCCTTCTTATTTGTTAATTCATGAGTGTCAGGTTGGGAGCAGTCTAAAGCCTGCAGGGTTTGGCTCACCAGGGCCGCCCGGGGGGAGCAAATGGGGCAATTTTCAGGGCCCCTGGGTGGGGTCCTTCACTCCGGGGCCCTGGAAAACTCTCACGGGGCCCAGGTCTTCAGCAGCAATTCGGCGCGGGGAACTTCCGCCCGGGACCCACCGCCAAAGTGCTGGGCCTTGGCGGCAATTCCCCATCGCCAAAGACCCCAGACCCCCTGAATCCTCTGGGTGGCCCTGTGGCTCACATGCTGCTCACCAGCAGGACTTTAGTTCTTAAGGATTTGAATGTGTCCATTTGGGGGTTTGTGCTCGAAAGACACAAGATTGGAGGTTGTGGGGCATGCAGTACAATGGAGCAGAGTTCAGATGGGGAGGAGGTGTCTGGCTAGCTGGCAGGGGGGAGGAAGCTTGTGGGTTTCTCTAAAAGGAGATTTGAAGTTTTAGCTTTACTTCTAGAGGAGCCAATACTTAAGAGAGGTGCAAAGTGAAGGGTTGTTTGCACTTGGGGTTCTAGATTGGGACAATCTCTAGTCATTGGACCCATTTCTTTTACTTGGAGGTGGTACTGAGTCTAATGCATGACTTTTCTCTCTATCTTTCTTCTGCCAGCAAGCTCAAACCATCTCTGACCCTGGAGGAAAACCGTGAGCTCCTTGGTCAGTGCTTCAAAAGTTTATTTCCCCTTCCTCCCTTGGAGAAGATGAAAGAGGAAGACGGGACAGCAAAGGATGCTCAGCATATACAAGTACGTGACAACAATTCTCCTCGGCACCATCCACTGTATTTCTGCCCAGCAGGCACTGGGTGATGGCAGTCCCACATGGCCCCCCTGCAAGGTTATAGTTAGCTTTCCCCAGCCCACACACACAAATGATCTGTGCTGAGCCTCACTCCTTCTTTTCTGGTTTCAGTCACTCTATGTGAGATCCTTGGAAGCCCTTGGCAAGCTAGTGGAGACTTTGCTGGAGGAAGAACCAACCGCAGACTGGTTCCAGGAAATGTTTGATGTGAGTAGTCCATTGAACCGTGGTGGAGATTGTTTCTTGTGTTACATCAGGGAAGAGTCAGAGATTTAGGGGGTCAAGCTTCAGTTGTGGAGGAATTTTCCACAATGGAGTGAATTTTAGGGAGAAAGCACCCAATTCTTCCTGGGATAAGCGGGCATGTGCCCCACTGAAATCCACAGAAGCTATGCCATTTTATGCCAGGGCTGGATTGGGACCAAGTTCTTACAGTGTCATTGACACTACTTGGAAGCGACAAGAAAATCACCACTGCAGTAGCCAAATCCAAGAGAACCAGTTGAAACTGATCACTTCTTCTAAGAGGAATTCATGAATATTGAGTTAAGCCCTGTGTATGGAAACTCATTCAGAGGAAACTTCCTGTTCCTCAGACATGAACAGAATATTGTGAAGGGCTGAGGGTGGGAGTTTGATGCACGTTCAGTATAAAAATGAAGTTATAAAAGGAGCTGGGCTGGGGACTTCTCTGCTCTTATTCAAATTAATAAAAGAAATGCTTCTCTCTGTCATTTTGCCAATCAATGTGGGAGAAGTTGCCCAGGAAATAGAACACAGCAGCAGACATCAAACAGCATGCAATGTGCTAGACAGCTCCCATCAGACAGTCTACAGCAGACATCACATACACGGGCCCAGATTCATCTCTCATGTAACTCCTTTGGCTTCAATCACCAGAGGTGAATCTGGTCCCTGGGACTGGTATATCTAAGGGCTCTTCCATTAGACATGTAATTCCTTTGCTACATGGAGGTCAGATGCTTTGGAGAGGATTTTAGTGACAATTAAACCTGTTTAAGAGGAACTTTTGGGAGGATTTTCTGGTACTAACTCTGTCCATTCCCCTGCTCTACCAACAGCTCCTAAGGACATGGTTCAGTTCAGGAAGGAGTGGGAGAGAGAGGGCCTTGCAGGCCAGCACCCAGCTGCTGACTGCCTATCGAGAGACAGTTCATAGCACAGTGAGTATAGCCTTACTCTTCCTTGAGCTGACTTCCCTGCTTACATCAGATCTGACACTCAACGCAAATGCATGAAAAACTCTTCCAGGACAGCAGTTGGGATCTCAAGGTGACTAACATCCCTCTGCTTCCGTGAGAGAGAGGTTTACACAACAATGCAGTGACCACACTGCAGGCAGACTGCAAGAAGTAGAGGGAGACAACCGCCAAACTGATGGCTTATTCTATCATTAGATTCACCAAGTCAACAACAAAGAGCTTCCACCTAGTTAACAAGATGCCAAACGCGGTCCCCTTTTGGCATTCCAGACTTTGGCTCCCATCTAAACATCCCTGTCTTGGAAGAGAGGGGAGGGATAGCTCAGTGGTTTGAGCACTGGTCTGCTAAACCCCAGGTTGTGAGTTCAATACTTGAGGGTACCATTTAGGGAACTGGGGTAAAAATCTGTCTGGGGATTGGTCCTGCTTTGAGCCAGGGGTTGGACTAGATGACCTCCTGAGGTCCTTTCCAACCCTGATATTCTATGTCTAATATAGTGAGGGGTTACTGGAAACCTGATTCACCATATGTGGGGTTCACTGATCATAAAGTCCCAGATGCTTATCCCCAGGTCAATGTGAATCTCAGGGCTTCCCCAAATATCACGCTGTCAGCCAATCCTTAACTAAATCTAAGATTTATTGTTAAAAGAAAGAAGAGTTACAAATGGTTAAAAGATCAATATCCAGACAAGTGACTTTCCATGTTCATAGTTCAGGATCACAACAGTGATGGAATAAACTGCTGGTTTGTAAAAGTCTCTCTGGAATCATCCCAACAGATCAGAATCCAAAGGCAGCTTAGATGTAATGTCTGTTAGTTTTCCAGGCATTTTCCAGGTTCTTCCAAATGATTATTTGGAAGATCTCTGTTCTATGGCTTACACTGTCCCTGTTCAACATTTAAACGGTCTAGAGATGATAGGATCAGGCCCAAGCCTTCTCTTTTATAGCTATTCTACCAGGCTGACAAGCCTACCTCACAGAAATTGTCACAGAAGGACCTTCCCCCAATGCAGATGGCCTGTTGTACTTTGCTTTGAAGATAATCTTCTATTTCCTGTGCATACACAGTAAACTAGTTACATTCATTCACATAAGGTAATTAGCCGTTCTTCCATTATAACACAGATAGTTAAGCTGAAGATAATGTAGAAATGATTGGTTTCCTGAAGTGTCTTACATCTTTGATTTTAAGGCTAACTGAACACCTTGCACACATAATTAAGGCAAATAAGCCATGAAAGGGAATTAGCATCTACAAGCTAATTTATTTACATTGTGAAACTTCTAACCCGGTATAGATAACCACAGACAAATACACTTAGCATCTATTGTTCATTTTTGAATGAGTTGATGATTGCTAGTCTAATCGTCTCTTTGAAATTCACATGCACGTGAACTGTCTTGATACAGTAGAAGTGTCTCTTGTTAAGTTATTATGGGTCATACACAGGTTGACTGGTCTGCCAGTGTCACAAATGCATTCTTGGTTCTTATGCTCCCAGGATGCTAAAGCTGAATTTCTATGTAATCCGCTAAGAACATAAAACATAAGAGTGGCTATCCTGGATCCCCCAGAAGAATGGTTCATCTACCCAGTATCCTGTCTTCTGACAGTGGTGGGTGCCAGATGCATCAGAGGGAATGAACAGAACAAGGCAATTGTCAAGTGAACCATCCCCTGTTGGACAGTCCCAGCCCCAGCGTCTGGCAGTCAGAGGTTTAGATACATCCAGATCATAGGGTTGCATCCCTGACCGTGTTAGCTAATAGCCAGAGATGGACCTATCCTCCATGAACTCATCTCATTCTTTTTGAACCCAGTTATACTTTTGGCCTTCACAACATCTCCCTGGCGATGAGTTCCACAGGTTGACTGCATTGTGTGAAGAAATGCTTCCTTTTTTTGTTTTAAACCTGCTGCCTATTAATTTCATTGGGTGACCCCTTGTTCCTGTGATATGTGAAGGGCTAAATAACACTTCCTTATTGACTTTCTCTACACCAGTCATGAGTCTATAGATCTCTATCATAGTCCCTCTTAGTCGTCTCTTTTCCTAGCTGAAAAGTCCCTGTCTTTTAATCTCTCCTTATATGAGAAGTTGTCCCATCGCCCAATAATTTTTGTTACTCTTCTCTGTATTTCTTCCAGTTCTAACATATCTTTTTGAGGTGAGATGAGCAAAACTGCACGCAGTATTCAAGGTGTGGGGTACTGTAGATTTCTATAGCGGCATAATGATATTTACTGCCTTATTATCAATCCGCTTCCTAATGGTTCCTAACATGTTGTTAGCGTTTTTGACTGCATGTGGAGCAGATGCTTTCAGAGAACTGTACACAATGACTCTGAGGTCTCTTCTTTGAGTGATAACAGCTAATTTAGACCCCATCCGTTTGTATGTACAATTGGGATTATATTTTCCAATGTGCGTTACCCAGTTCAGTACAGGAATCAGAGGCACAATGTTACCAGATGTGCCCATTACTTTGGGGAGGCTCATTAATTAGGGTTACTCTTCTGTGGGGGAAGGGAGGGGTGGGGCGGTTCTGTAATTCTATTACTGTGTTGCTTATGTCACTTGTGTGTTCTACTCCTTCCTTCTACAAGTCCCCTCCCAATGGAGCTCTCCTGCAGGACTAGGTTCCCCAGGGCTAATAAGTAGAACTAGGCAGACATGCGTACACACACTAGCAGAGCAAGTCAATCAGCACTCCCCAGCTGATCCCCTCATATGTCCCTGCATTCAGTGGGCTGGGCTGAGCAGCACTTTCAAGCTGGTACCCTCATGTGTCCCTGGTCTCAACAGGCTGGGTTCAGCAGCACTTTCCACTGCTCCCCCCACCCACTTATGTGCCCCAAGTTTAACACATTCCTATCACACTTTCACATTACAATTGTACTGGTAGTAACCCACTTGATGAACAAACCCCACTGTATTTTGGGGTACTACAGGGATCTTTAGCTTAGGTACAAGAAGCGTCGCTGCAGAGTAAATGGGGGAAGCTAAAAACACAAAGAGTAAAATTCAGAGAGAGAGAAGCAACCAGCTGACCCATAACAGTTATTGATTGAATCATAGTGATAACCACACCAGGAGGGCTAAACAAACATAACAGCTACATTTTAAAGGTTAATACCTGAGGTAGGAAGAAAACAGAGAGAGAGAGATGGATCCCACCCACTCCATGAGGCTTGAACTGGTCAGGGTTCCCAGGTGATGGTGGTCGCTCAGGGTCCTGAGTGCTGGAGACAGGCAGAGCCCCATCACGATCAGTCAGGAGATGGAATCCCAGTGGAACTGATGCAGAGTTTGGGCCTATACATCAGAACCCTTACCTGGGCATAGGTAGGGGTTTTGTTGAGAAAATACAATGGTTCAAGGGAGAACACTAGATTTGTTTATGGGTAAACTGATGGCTCAAGGGTTTTCTTTAGGCTAGTCAATAGGAGCTGATCATTCTTGGCTATGGGTGTTGTTTTCTTCCGGGGAGCTCACAAGGCAACTAGGCTGCTTCAGTATTTTGGGATATGAGTCAAAGATTTATTACTAGAATTGGTCTGATAATTGCTGAGCTGAGTGTGTGCAGGCGTAGGTTCATTAGCATCTGGAGCAGGGATTCCCATGATTCAATGCGTCCCTGCTTTTCTGGTCCCAGAGTTCAGTGCGGTTCTCTGTTCTTCATTCTTTATGCTAATCCCTATTCCATCTTTCATGCAGTTGAGGCTAGAGAGTTGTCTCTGTTCTTCATTCTGTATGCAAATGGAGATGTCTTAATCTTGTCACCCTTGTCAGGAGGCATCTAGGTGTGTCTCCCCAAATCCTTCATTGTTCTCTGCAAGCCTTTTCTCTGATCGGTTTTGGTTCAAACAGAGATGGGAATTGGGGGTGTCCTTCAGGAGTCACACAAGCTAGATACTGTGCCCTGGTTCCCCAAAAACACAGAGCTGACTGGTATCAACAATAAAGATGGCAAGTGAAGTCTAGTACAGCTGGAGAACGTTCATTCTTCATTCTTTTAATTAGACTCAGGAAACTTTTCATCAGTTTGGATCTCTGATTGGAGCAATAGCACCATACAGCTGTGATTCACTGGCCACATCTCGTCAGTGGGTGGTTGACTGTATCAGCTGCCTTCTCTGTATACAAGGTGAGAGAGACCATTAGCAGGTATAAGTAATTCTTCAGCTTCTTTCACTGTTGTAATGTCCATTTTCTGCCTGTCTAGTTCTTTCTGTCCTGTCTGTTGGCACTTAGATAACAGAGTGGTGGGCATCTTGTAAATAGCTCATTAGAAGAGACGATTATGATGTGTAAAGAGTGTGGCACACTTCTGGGAACTGTACAAATAATAAATGGTCTGCACCAGGTAGATAACTGCTCAGTTCCTTAGGGCTTCTCTACACAGGGACACTAAGGAGAGTTAATCCAAATGAACTAAAGGTGTAAATTTTAAAGTGTCATTAAACACGTGTGGATGCTCTGATTCTGAATGAAAATGGCCCTTCTTAATTTAAGTGAATTACATGAATTAAACTAACCTGAAAAAAGTAAACTTTAAATCTAAATAAGTGTGTCCCCAGAGGTGTTTAATGAAGTTTAACTAATGCAGTTTGAAAATGAATTTGATTAGCTTTCTTGACTTCTCCATGTAAACAAGCCCTTGGTACTAAACATTTTCATTCTCTTTACCCTGCCACTGGCTGTATTGGAGGGGTTTCCTGGAATAATTCTTTAAACAAAAAGTTCTTGCAGCAGCCCTCTGTCATGAGCATTCAAAGCTATTGGAGTAAGTGTAGGCCATTTTCCCCTTTGTGAAAGAGTGGGACAGGGGTAGGCAATCTATGGCACGGGTGCCGAAGGCGGCACTCAAGCTGATTTTCAGTGGCACTCACACTGCCCAGGTTCTGGCCACCAGTCCGGGGGGCTCCGCATTTTAATTTAATTTTAAATGAAGCTTCTGAAACATTTTAAAAGCCTTATTTACTTTACATACAACCACAATTTAGTTATATATTATAGACTTATAGAAAGAGACCTTCTCAAAACGTTAAAATGTCTTACTGGCATGCGAAACCTTAAATTTGAGTGAATAAATGAAGACTCGGCACAGCACTTCTGAAAGGTTGCCGACCCCTGGAGTAGGATGTTCTTTTCACCTAATGGGATAGATCTTGGTTATTATTTAAGGCCATTTCCAATTAGGGTGACCAGACAGCAAATGTGAAACTCATGCAGGACGGGGGTGTGGGATAATATGAGTCTATATAAGAAAAGACCCCAAAATTGGGACTGTCCTATAAAATTGGGACATCTGGTGACCCTATTTCTAATTATTATTAATCAGTCCTAAAAACAGTGTTGGTGATTCACAAACAGAATAAGGGATTCCAGTCTTTGAGTGTACAACATAGAAATCCCAGCATTGTTTAGAAGTGACGGATGAGCATGGGTTTCCTGCCGAAGGTTTGTCAGCCCCATCTTGAGAGTTTGGTGGAGGATTCACCTCTACATTGGAACCTCACATCTACCTGCATGAGTTGTACTTGAATGTGAGAGTAGATGTAAATAGTGAGAGCAGAGACACTACTGAAACCAGACACCCCCAGAAAGCTGCTCCAAGCTGAATCGATGCTTGTTCAATCCTGTATCAGTCACAATAACATACCACTACTGTTAACTTTCAGACATTTAGGGTGTAATCCCGACTCCATTATAGTCAACAGGAGTTTTGCCATTGACTTTGATGGGGCCAAGATTTTACACTATGCTGATAACAGCCTAGCACATGGATCCTCCTGTATGAATATCCATGCAGTAGAGTTCAGTTTCATTAGTCGTTACAGTACTTTTTTTCCTTTTCTCCACTCCAGGCCAGCCCATGAACCTGGGGTCAGCGGAGGAGGAGCTGAGATGTCTCCGTGACGAACTAACAGCAGCTCCGGACCCCGAGGCTCTGTTTCAGGCATCTTCCAAAATGGCCAGGGTAACTGACTCAAAAAACTTGTGCGGATGTTCTAGTGACCAGGCACCCTTCATTTTACATTTACACTTTCATGATGCCTTTCTGTACTTGGAGCGAGCTGTGGGTGCGGGGCATTCGTTGCTAGTAACCAGCAAGATGCTTTTCATAGATGTGTGCTATGAATGCCATGTAAAATCCAGATTCCACAGAATGTTGCACGCCCATGAAAATGCACACGCAGATGCACACACATGTACCTATCCAGCTATCCATGAGAAAAAACTGTATTAGTGGAACATCAAGCTGAGAACCCATCCAGTCTTCATTCTGTCACCTTGTGGGTTTGCCTTTGCCTATATTTGTGAGCATGCCTCTCTTGACTTCATTGTATATGTTGTAAAAAGATGCAGTGTATCTAAGAGAATACAAACTGGAAACTTACCTCCTGCATAGCCGGTACAATGTTGTGCTAACTGTGCAACAGAAGCTTTGCCTCGAACCTGATCTCATTAGTGTAGAATACAAAAATGTAGTATATAGACTATGGAGAGAATTTTAATCCCAAATGGCTAGCTGGACATGAGGCTAATTAACAAATTGTTAATTAATCAGAGGGGTAGCTGTGTTAGTCTGGATCTGTAAAAGCAGCAAAGAGTCCTATGGCACCTTATAGACTAACAGACGTATTGGAGCATGAGCTTTCGTGGGTGAATACCCACTTCGTCAGATGCAATTTGCTGATGCATAGATCTTTTTCCATAGAGAAATTATGCCTCCAATTTTACAAGTGCTGGAGCAAAACATCATTGCAGTCTCTCCTGTTTTGATTTATTCCCAGGTTGTTAGTGAGTACTTTCCCCCAGAACAGGCCACAGCCTTTATTGAGGCCACAGTGGAAAGTGTGCTGTCTGCCAGCCCCACCTGTGCCACGGCAGCTGGACTGTGGATGAAGGTTATACTGAAGGAGTGTGGAGATGCCATGCTCGATAAGGTAAAACGGGAAACTGGAGAGGTTTTCTGCCTAAACTCGAGGCTTTTAGATCTTTGCCCTCATGTGTAATGAACAAAAATCTTGCTGTTTCTCCCCCTCGGACGTAGAGTCGATTCCATCTCTGTTCTCACCCTAAACTAGGCAGCGGCAGAATCAATAGCAATAGACAGAGAGAATCCAAGGCAAAAGGAAGAAGTTTGGTAATTTATTTGTATGGCTTGTTGCCACAGTATTCAGCCAAGAAAGGCTTGAAAAAACAGACTCTGGGTAAAATACAAGAAGACAGAATGACTGGCACTTGGAGGCATCCAGTTCTTAGGAGGCCTATGGCTAAGGGCTACCTGGATAAAAATAGTCCTGTAGTCATTCCCAGTGAGTCTGGAGCCTGAGCTCTTGCCAGGTTTCAGAGCCTGGGCTGCAGCCCGAGCAGGAACAGCTACACTTTTAGCCACATAGTGCAAGCCCCTCAGGCCCAGGTTGACCTGAGCTCTGAAACTCACTGCTGTGGGATTTTTTTAGTGTGTAGACGTACCCTTTAAGAATAGAAGGAGGAGGAAAACTATAGTGTCTTTGGGATCCACTATTTATATGCCTTATTCTGGAGCCCAGTGCGTTAGGGCTAGATGAAAGGAGCACTCCACAAATCTTCTATCAAGGCTGGTGAAAGGCCTCAGGACAGGGAACCCTCGCAGCAGAACTGCCACGTTTGCACAGTGTTTCGAAGATGTGAAGGGCTAGGAATGAATGAGAGGTCGTCACCTGTTCATAGTCCCAGGCATTTGCACACTGTGTTTAAAGCACTTGCATATTTTGTGCTTGTGGTTGTTTATGAACTGCCATCCTTCAGGCAAATGGTTGCATTTGGCTGCTTAAATCACACCTGCAAAATCTGGGCAAGCAAAGCCTTCTTTTGTGCACGCCAGCTGGTTTTATTTAATGCATAGCTGGGCACCACCACATTAAATTACCTGGTATGTACAGGGAAACCCCGCTCAGGGGCGGCTCCAGGCCCCAGCACGCAAAGCGCGTGCTTGGGGCGGCGCCTTGTGAGGTGCTCTGCGATCGCCTGCGGGAGGTCCACCAGAGCCACAGGTGCCCGTGCTTGGGATGGCGAAATGGCTAGAGCGCCCCTGACCTGCCTGCTATTGCGCTCAATAATGCAGTTAAACTATAACCACGATTTGATGCAAAGTGGCTCCGGCAGCCCAGACCAAAAAAAAAAAAAAGCGGCTGGGCGCTGCGAAGCGCATGCAGCTGGAGAGAAAAAAAAGCGGGCGAAGAGAAAGAGAAGAGAGAGAGAGGCTTTGTGAAGGGAGAGGGCTGGGAGTGCCTGAGGAAAAAAAGCAAAAAATGGAATGTGCCTTCCTGCCTCTTCCCACCTGCCCACTTACCCTTTTGGTGAGAAGAGCCCTCTCTCCCCAGCTGCTCCTCTCTCTTCCTCTGCTGTGTACACATCTCCCTGCTCTACCCCAAGTGTTTCCCTCTCTCTGCATGGCTGAGAGGCTCCCGCTGCTGGGCTCCACCCTTTGCCAGTTACTCGCGGTGGGCAGTTAACCTGAAATGCTAGTAGTTTTCTGCCCAACAGAAATCTGGACTGACAGGCAGTCTGGCTGGCTTGATGGTAACCTGACCCCAGACTAGCAGGCGATCCATTTGATCAGTGGACCCTGATCATACGTGTTATAGCGGGGTTTGCTTTCTGTGTGTGTGTGTCGGTGTTAATTTTACAGCCAGAATGTGGAGGTGTTGTGGTTAGTTACAGACATGTTGAACGTTTGTTTGTGAGGAATTTAAGTAGCAAATGTCTAAATAAGGTTTTGATTCTGTAGAATGAATGAAGAAAAAGGACATTTCTTTCTGGTTTGTTCATTCCAGGTGCCAGCTATTGTGGATATAATATATAGCACATGGCTACTATCAGGAGAGACAGCTTGAGGCAATTCCTGCTGGAGGCAATGTCTGTTTTAGCTCACCATCACCTGGGGCCCAGTGATCTCCAGCCTATTCAGCAACCATCTGCCAATGGACAGGTATATACCCTTCTTGCATTCATCTTGGTAAAACATGGATCCCACAGCTTTGCTGGGAGATGTAAAGACTTTATTTAAACAGCAGATATTTGGATAATTCTGATAGTTATGGACACAGGTCTTTCTCAGGAAAGGTCAAACAGTAAGGTAGAATTAATGGAGAGAAAGTAAAGTATCATTCTCATTTCCATTAATTACATAACTGCTTTGACATCCCTAAGACCTAACTTTACTGGTATAACTGGAGTGTATTGGCCAAAAACATCTACTTCTGAGGGCTGGCTCAGGGCTTTTGCTGCCCCAAGCAGCAAGCTAGAATAAAGCTGCGATGTGATATTTTAGCTCTACTCCTTTGCTCTGAGAAGGGTAGGGGACCAGCACGCCGAATTGCCACCGAAGACCCAGATGTGCTGCCCCTCACCATTGCCTGCCCCAAGCAGCTGCTTGCTGGGCTGGTGCCTGGAGAAACTGGCCTGGCTCTCTAGACACCTGAATTGACCTCACTTTGAAAATTAGCAAATTGCTGTTGATTTGTGCATTTGGCTGC